>NW_005871245.1:1634197-1664467 GCF_000147115.1 Myotis lucifugus | reverse complement strand
GTCAGAGGCCCCAAATAGCCTCGCTCCAGTGAGCACCCCAGGCCAGGTCACATTTTCTCAGCCGCGAGCGTCCCCTCTGGGGTCTCATCTCCCAGCAGAACGGGGTGAGCCTCGCCACGCTCCGTGCCCGGCCACGTGAACGTGCCCCCGGGCGCCCCGGACGCGGCACAGCCTCGAGGCCATCTGCGGGGACACCCCGCTGTGCTCCTCTTCGACTCCTTCCCGTTTACCGGGACCAGAGGGAAACTAGCGCAACCCCCGCGCCCGCCATCAAAAAAGCAGAAGCTGACTCCGGACACGCCTCCCTCCGTGACGTCATGCAACTGGCCCCGGAAGCCCCGCCCAGTGGCCTCGTATGGGAAAAGCCCAGGGGGAACCGAGGGGTGGAGGGGGAGCTCTTGAAGGGGGAAATATCTGTGAATCACCCATAGTATTACTGGCATGCAGGGTGAATAGATTCCTAATGTTAAATGTATGTATCCACTCAATCACGCCTCCGCCACCCGCCGTTCATCTATCTGTCCGTGCACTTATCCAAAGTTATTAGGCGCCTTCGGTATGCGAGGCGCTGTGCTGGGTGCGGGCGATACATCACCGTGAACACTGAGTGAGTCTAGTGAGAAAGTCCAACAGTAGCAAATGCTTGCATCAATCATGCTTCTGTTATCATTGTGATCAATTCTGGGAACCCAAGGAACAGGCTGCTGGAATAACCGAGTGTTTAATTTATTTATGTATATACTTATTTATTTAATTTTCAATTGATTTGAGAGCGAGACGGAGAGAGAAACATTGATGTGTTGTTCCATTCATTGGTTCATTCTTGTATGTGCCCTGATGGAGACCAAACCCTCAATCTTGGCGTACCGAGACGACACTCTAACCAGGACACAGTGTTTAATTTAGATTGGGGCTCAGGTCTCTGGAGAAGTTACATCCGAGCTGACTCCTAAAACAAGAGTGCTCTCGGCCAAGGAAAGAGCTTGTGGAAAGGCACTGAGATTTGCAGGCACTTGGAGGGTTCTGGGAAGGAAAAGGAGGCCAGCCAGCATGGCTGGGAAAGCGTTGGGAGAGGGGAAGCAAGGTGAAATAAGACTCTGGAGGTTCCAGCAGATTGTTCAAGACCTTGAAGGCCAGAGTAAGCAAGTAAAATTTTATTCTAAATGTAATGGGCAGCCACGGGGGGGTGGGGGGGGAGTGCTTTAAGCAGGGTGGGAGGGTCATTTGATATACTTTGTTTTATGATCTACCTTGGCTTTCTGTGGAGATTGACAAGAGTGGACACAGGGGGCAGGAGTAGACATAGGAAGACCCATTAGGACAGTGGTTCTCAACCTTCTGGCCCTTTAAAACAGTTCCTCATGTTGTGACCCAACCATAAAATTATTTTCGTTGCTACTTCATAACTGTAATGTTGCTACTGTTATGAATCGTAATGTAAATATCTGATATGCAGGATGGTCTTAGGTGACCCCTGTGAAAGGGTCGTTTGACCGCCAAAGGGGTCACGACCCACAGGTTGAGAATCACTGCATTAGGAGGACCTTGTAGGTGCCCTCCAGCCTGAGGGCATCAAACTAGATGAAGAAACTAGATGAGGAGAGGGGGGCCATGTGGGCAGACAGTCATGCGCAGACTAAAAAAAATAATTAGAAGCTAGAACCTACTGGCTGGCTGGTTATGGGATTGAATGTGGGAGTTGGGTGAGGCAGAGGGAGATTAAGATGAAGTCGTTCCTTTATTGAACAATTATTTACAGAGCCCCTCTGGCCAGACACTGCTCTAGAGAGACTATCTGGGTTCAAATCCTGGCCATCAATTGCTAGCTGTTTGCCTTAGGGAAATTATTTAGCCTCTCTCTGCCTTGATCTCTTCATCTATAAACTGAGGATCCTAAGAACACCCAAGGAGCCCTGGCCAGGTAGCTCAGCTGGTTGGAGCATCATCCTGATACACCAAGGTTGCTGGTTTGATCCCTGGTCAGGGCACATGTCCGGGTTACGGGCTGGATCCCCAGTGGGGAGCATGCAAGAGGCAGAGGATCAATGATTCTCTATCATTGATGTTTCTATATCTCTCTCTCTCCCTCCCTCCCCCTTCCTCTCTGAAATCAATTTTAAAATATTTTTTTAAAATATATTTTATTGATTTTTTACAGAGAGGAAGGGAGAGAGATAGAGAGTCAGAAACATCGATGAGAGAGAAACATTGATCAGCTGCCTCCTGCACATCTCCTACTGGGGATGTGCCCGCAACCCAGGTACATGCCCTTGACGGGAATCGAACCTGGGACCCTTCAGTCCGCAGGCCGACACTCTATCCACTGAGCCAAACCGGTTTCGGCAAAATATTTTTTTTTAAAAGAACACCCAAGAAGATTGTTATAAGGTTAAAAGAGTTAATATATGTAAAACCTTGGGTCTGGGTGCTTAGAGCTGAGTTCTGAGGTTGAGGACTTGGACTTGGACTTGGGGCTGGGTGCTTGGGTCTGATTCTTAGAGTAACCAAGCTCCATTTCTTCACTGGCCTTTCACAGAAAATTAAAACAGGGTGATAGACTACAGCAGTGGTTCCCACACTTTCTGCACATTAGAATCACCTGGAGATTTTTTTTTAAATTCCAAAGCCCAGGCTGCACCCCAGACCAATTACATCACAGTCTCTGTGGGGGGCACAGGTTTTGAAGCCTCAGTATGTTTTGAAGCCTCCAGGTAAGTTCTAGGTGCAGATAAGTTTGGGAACTACTGAGGCAGAGAGCAGCAAGGAGACTACTTTAAAGTAGGTAATCAGGGAGGGCTTCTCTGAGGAGGTGACATATGAGTGAAAACCAACAAGTGAAGTAGGAGCTGTTATTGGAGGGTCATGAGGGAAAGCCCTTGAGGAAATGTCTGGCCTAGGTATCTGCATGCTGGACGATGCCTTTGCCGAAAGTGAGGAAGATTGAGGGAGTAATGGGCTTGACTTGATGGGTTCCAAGAGAATGGGAGAGTAATCATGGTTGAGCGAAGACTCTCTTCCTCTTCCTCAGACCGGTTCCTGGAGCCACTGAACCATACTGTTGCTCCTGGTAAGTTATGGGTGCTCTGTCCTTCTCCTCTTGAAGGAGGCAGCAAGGGCTGTCCACTGGCCAGGCAGAGGCTGGGCAGAGGCCCAGACGGAGTCATGCATGAAGGCTCAAGGATGGTGAGCCCAAATCAAGCCCTGTTCTCTCTGCCTAGAGCTGGTTTCTAGAAGTCTCCCTGGCCTTGACCTGCTTCTGTCCCTGTGGGGGAGAGCTGGCTCTCCATCAGGTGGGGGTGTGAGTGAATGAGGATGGGTACTACCCTGGACAAGCAGGTATATGCAAATAGAACAAAAGCAGTAAAATTGTACCAATTTGGATTTTGTGATTGTTCATCATGGTTGGGCTGGCATTTCCCTTAGTGCTGGTTACAGGGAAAGAGAGTCCAGTAAATATATCCTGGGAAAATAATTTGGAACCAACTCTCTTACAGGGCCACTCTCCTGTGCAATGGAAGAGCCACTGGGCCCCTGCCCACCTCTGGCTGGGCACTGGACACCCCACTGGGAGCCGGTGCTTAGAACTGGGAACTTGGGGCTGGGTTCTGAGGATGGATGGGGACTTGGACTTGGGTACTTGGGGCTAGGTACTTGGGCTTGCTTCTTGGAGTAACCAAGGCTCCATTTCTTTCTCCCTTTTTATTGATTTTGAGAGAACAAGAGAGACATCGATTTATTGTTCCACTTATTTATGCATTCATTGCTTGATTCTTGTATGTACCTTGCCCGGGGATCAAACCCACAACCTGGGCATATCGGGACGATGCTCCTACCAACTGAGCTACCTGGCCAGGGCATGGATCCATTGCTTTACTGGCCTATACGAATGAGCCTGCCTAACCTGACTCTCCTCTCTGTGGCCTCACAGCACCTGAGAAGGGTGTGCCCTTGCCTGTCTGGGCTGTCTGCTCCATGGAGACTCCAGAGAGAAGGGAACTAGAAGGGACTCTGGCGATCATTGTGGGGCCTTCCTGGGATTCCCTTCCTCCCACCCCTCCATCCCCCTCTGCACACCTCTCAGCCAGAAAGCCCCCGCTTCCTAATCCTCGCCCCTCCCCCACGGCCATCTGCTGAAAGGAAGTGGCTCTTCAGTTCTTCACAGGAAGCCACAGGCCTCCTCTGCTTCAGCTCCCTGCCACTACCTCCCACTACCGCTGACCAAGCCCTCTGCAGGCCAGGTCCTCTTCCAGGCTGGGTCCAGGGCGCCCTGCTCCTAGCATTACCCTCTGCTGCGCAGCCAGGTGACGTATGCGTGTGAAGCGCTACCCTCATGTCCTGATCATCCCTGTGGCTCAGGCCTGGCAGCACAGGCGGTGGCCCCGCAGGTGAGACCCGATCGCAGAGGGTCCGGAATGCTGTGCTCAGGAGTTTGGAGATCCCGGAGAGGAGAGGGCACACCCTGCAGTGTCTCCGGATTGGCCGCTCTCGTGAGCTTCGGGAGCTCCTGCGCAGACGGGGGCAGGGTTGGACCCATTCCAGCTCGAGCATCCATGATAGGGCCTGACCCAGGGAGGGCTGTGGGTAATTGTGGCGCTGCGCAAGGATGGTGCAGGCTGAGGAGGAGTCCAGGGCGGGACTGCACTGTCACCTGGTGGCCACACCAGCACATAGCACCATGGAAGTGGGGGAGGCCTGCCAGGATGGGCAGGGAGCTGACTTTCAAGGGTCTTAGGGGCCAGGGAGAACCTGAAAGAGTAAAAGAAGCCCAGCCGGCGGGTGTGGCTCAGTGGTTGAGCGTCGACCTGTGAACCCCAGGTCACAGTTCGATTCTTGGCGGGGGCTGCGAGCTCGATCCCCAATGTGGGTCGTGCAGGAGGCAGTTGATCAATGATTCTCTCTCATCATTGATGTTTCTCTTTCCCTCTCCCCTCCTCTCTGAAATCAATGAAAATATGTTTTTTTTAAAAAAAAATAATAATAAAATAAATCACTAGATAAAGGGGTCTTATTAAAGAGCATGACAGCTCTAGCCCTGGCCGGTGTGGTTGGAAGGTAGGGTTTCAGGTTCGGGTCCCCGGTGGGGTGCTTACGGAAGGCCAGGCAGCCAGTGCTGTTCTCTCTCACATGGATCTCTCTCTTCTCACCCTTCTTCCTCCCTTCCCCTCTCTGGAGTTTGTCCTCGGGTGAGGATTAAAACAAAATACAAACAACAAAAAAACAGCCCAGTGGGCGTGGCTCAGTGTGTGAGCGTAGTCCCATGAACCAGGAGGGAGGTCACAGTTGGTTCCGTGGTTGGTTCCGTTCATTCCAGGGTCAGGGCATATGGCCGCCTTGTGGGCTCCATCCCCAGTGGAGACGTGTAGGAGGCAGCCTATCAATGTTTCTATCTCTTTATCCTTCTCCCTTCCTCTCTCTAAAATCAATAAAAACATTTTTTTTTTTTTAAAGAGAGCATGTCAGCTCTAACTTGAGCACTCAAGAAAGGCGTTCTAGGTCTCGATGAGAGTCCAACTCTTGCCCTCCTCCGTTTTATATTCTAGGAGAGCGATCTCAACCTCTTTCACTTCATGGCACACAGAAAGTGATTAATAACATTCTGCGGCACACCAAAAATTATTATATTTTTTGCTGAAATATATTATATATTTTTTTGCTGATCTGACAAAAAATTAGGTATAATTTTGAATCAATCACATTAGACGACTATTGGCGAGTTAGCTGTTGTCATTTCTTTTAAAATTTGACAATCTGAGGGATAAAAGGTCAGTACCCCTGACTAAATAGTCAGGTTTTGCAGGTCTTAAAAATCCTTGCAACACATCCCTGTGCCGTGGCACCCAGTTTGAAAATTGCTGGTCGAGGACATAGAGGCCCAGGGAGACATGATGAGGACAGAGGACCTCAGCATTGTTTTCCATCAAGTCAGCCACACAGATGGATCTATTTTCAGACTTGTCTTAGGGTGTGGTCCCAGAGTGCCCTGCTAGTTTCTAGTCACCCTCATTTGTGACCAAACATGGTCTCTCTCAGCACCATCACCCACCTTAGTCCCAAAGTTGGCAACCAGATTGCTTTTGTCAGCTTCAAAAATAAAATCTACTCTCCGAGGGCGGGGATCTGACAGGGCCAGGGGGGTTCAGAAGGATGTGCTTCAGGCTCAGCAGTTTTAGAGAGGACGTGTCCTGGAGAATATGATATCCAACCCCACTGGGTTGAAAAACCAAGGAAGAAGCTGGGGCTCAGGGAGGATAAGTAACCTGCCTGAGGCACCCCACCCTGGAGCTGGGCCAAGACTCCGCTGTGTGTCTTTCTGAAGGCCATTGCCAAGGAGGAGTCTAAAAGTGCATTAGCATCTCCTGACTTGTTGCATTAGTGAATTCTGGCCGCGTTCATACTTTGTAGACAAGGTGATTGTGGGCTGTGAAGGCTGACAAGGGCCACGGCAGGTGAAAGGAGATGGGGATGAGGTGGTGACAGGGAGAGAGAAGGGGGGTCATAGATGCTTTTGAGGGCTCTCAGTTCGTGCACTGTGGGCTCCACGTAGGTAGGAACTGGGTTTCTACCACTGTAGTGTCCTCAGCATTTGGCACAGTGCCTAGCACAGACTGAGTGCCCAGTAAATGTATGGAGAATGAAGGCAAGGAGTTACCTGCACAGGCCCAAAGAGCCCCTGGAGTAGGTGGAACCTCCCCATAAAGATGGGTCATTTCAATGTCATTCAGCCTGAGAACTGCTGAGGCCTCCGATCTAAAATCGGGGGGCAGAGTTGTCCATCTTCCTTTAGCTGTGATGCTCTTCAAGGGAATAAGGTGCCAAGGGAATACGTGGAGGACACTCACCCTTGGGAGAAAGGCAGAACAGAGTCTGTGAGCCCCAGAGAATAAATCCTGACCCCAAAGTTAAATGATCTAATTCCTAGTAGGCATTTGGCTGTTTCCTCTTTGCTTTATGCAAGTCCTAATCATAATAGTCACTGACATTAACGGACTGCTCACTATGTGCCAGGCACCGTGCTAGACTCTCTTTGTTCACTAGTTCATCTAATTTCATAACAAAACCCCCATGAGGTGGGTGTTATTGCCATTCTGTTTATGGAGGAGGAAACTGAGTCACGGAGAGGTGAAGAAGCCTGCACTAGGGCACACAGGGCAGGAACTGAACCAAGGTCTGCAGGACTCCGTGCTGTGCTCCACGGCCTCCTTTGAAAACTCATCTGTGTCAGAGAAGATTGAGTAAAAGGTAAGGGGCCTGTGTTTACTTGGACCACAGTGTTAAAGGGGGTGCAGGACCTCCTCTCCTGGGTCTGCATGGTGGTGACAGTGGGTATTATCAAGGGAACCCCAAGGAAAGAACCAGAATTCCAGTCACTCCTTCCCATGAAGATTGGGGAAGGCATAGGGACAGGTAGATGGAAGTGAAGGTTCAATTCTGCTCACATATATTGAGCACCAACTGTATGCCAGGTCTATTCTGGGAACTAGGGGAAAAGGATAACTTAGATACAGCGCCCTCCCTAAAGGCGCTGAAGGACACGTACCTGTCTCTGGGATCTTGTCCCTATAGACAAACTAGGGTGCAATTAATAGGCCTCAGCACAGTGTGATGCTTGAGACTGTACCTCCTTCTGTGGGCGGAAGTCCACTCTATCGCTCCCCCCACCTCCCATGGACGGCTCCAGCCAAGGCAGGACTCTGCTCAGGCTTGTATGGTAGCAGGTCCGGGGACTCAGCCCGGTTTCTGCTCTTGGATACAAGCCATGGAGACAATATTTGAGGTGCAGGAGGGTGCCTGTCCCCCCTATGCAACTCTTCCACAAACAGTGCTTCTCCGGCGGTCTGGGGCAAGCCAGCTGAGGCAACCATTGGCCGAGGTGGCATTGGACCTGGGGACAGGAGGAAGCAGGATGGTCCTCTTCCCCACCCGTCCATACACATTCTTTTTTAATATATTTTATTGATTTTTTTACAGAGAGGAAGGGAGAGGGATAGAGAGTTAGAAACATCGATGAGAGAGAAACATCGATCAGCTGCCTCCTGCACACCTCCTACTGGGGATGTGCCCACAACCAAGGTACATGCCCTTGACCGGAATCAAACCTGGGACCCTTCAGTCCGCAGGCTGATGCTCTATCCTCTGAGCCAAACAGGTTAGGGCTCCATACACATTCGTAATGGAAGAACTTCTGGATTAGAAATGACGACAGCTGGCTTGGCCCTTTTGTGCATCACCAGGTATTGTGACTCCCATGTGGCTACTTCCCGGGGGTGCAGGTCTCCCTGGAGGGTGGGCTGGCATTGAGGCTGGTGCCCACTCATAGACCAGGATCACAGCGTTATTCTTTTTCCGTTAGTGATAGAACCAGCCCTACCCTGACTGACATTTGATTTCTAAGGTCTCTTGGCCCTCCCCTCTGCCTAGGTCCTTGCACTCTGCCCCAAGCTTGAAATCTCCCCACGGGCTTGGGTTGGCCTTCCCCTCCCACTCAGAGGCATATGCTCCAGATGCAAACTGCCCACCCTATCCCAGACTCCCTGAGGGAAGGGCGGCCTTGCTGAGCCCTCCAAAAGCTGCTGCTAACACACTTTCTGCAAAGCAAAAGTCTGGCCCTCTGTTCTCCACCAGAGGTAGACCACTCTGGTGCTGCTTCTGAGAATGGAGACCTGGTTTCTACGTTTCTGCCAAATCAGAGAAGTAGCTGGAAGCTTCTCTCACTGAGACTAAACTGAGCTCTGCCTCCCTGGCCCACTGCGACCTCCAGCCTGAGCATTCAGTGTGACAGGGGCAGCAGGCAGCTCTGCTGGGAAGGAGTCTCAGGGTGGGGATGTCGGAGCTGGGTTATGAGCTTCAGGACATTCTAGGCAGAAAGGACAGCACATGCCGAGGTCCAGGGACAAAATCAGCTGCGGGTGTTTCAGGAGCTGTGGTTGGCTTTAGGGAGAAGGGAGGGTGGGGTGTGTGGATGAGGCAGACCAGACCCAGATCTTGTTGGGCTTCTCCTAGGAAGAATGACTCACAAGACAAAGTGTTTTCTGAGAGAAGTTTATTCTCTTTTTCACCTGGTCGTTGGAGTGTCCCAGAGAGAGCTCTGGACTTCACCTGGAAGAAGCAGGGCGGGGGATGGGTGTCCAGGAAGCTGCTCACTCCTCCTCCTCCTCCTCTGCCCCCTTGTTGTCTATCTGCTTGTGGACAGTATAGCCTATGGCGGCACCAACGTTGGCCATGAGGGCACTGCCACCACCAGTAGCCCCTGTAAAGCAAGTATAGCCAGGTCACGCGCAGCCCAGGCATCAGGCCTGGGGATCCAAAAGTCTGGAGACCAATGGTCAAGTCCAACCTCTTCATCTTCAGATGGAGAGACAGTGGCCCTGAGAGGGAAGGGGACTTCTGCAGAGTGAGTATTATTTCCCCCTCCTCCCAACTCACCACCTCAAATCAGAGCTGTGTTTCAGAGATGAAAAAAAGTCAAAATAACAACTCATTCTCCTCATGTCTTCCATGTTATTAATAATGCTAATAGCAGCCACCTTTGTGGAGACCTCTCTGTGGGTGGTGGAGGGCTCACAAGTAAGAGAGGACAACCATCGCATAACACTGGACTGTTGCTAGTCCTGCCCAAACCCCTTACTTCCCACTGCTGGGGTGGCCTGGCCTGTGTTCCCCGCTGCCGCCCTGAGAAGGGCTCTGTTCTTCTGGGCTGGTCCGTTGGGCTTTGTCATCCAGAACTGAGAGAAGATGGAGGGCTCAGAAAGGCAGAGTTTGTCAGGAGTGTTTTTTTCTCTAGGATTTTGACGAGAGAGAGAGAGAGAGAGAGAGAGAGAGAGAGAGAGAGAGAGAAAAGGGTGAAGGAGAGAGGGAGGGGGAAAAGAAAGAGAGATTCACAGAGATAGACATGAATGCCAAATTTTTAGAAGGATCATTCTGAGCTCTGTATCAATCCCCTTCATGGTGTTCAAGAAACTCAAGTCAAGACCAGAACTGGTATGAGATTGAAGTGAGTGGTTCCACTCTGGGTGTTTGAGAATGAGCAGATTCATAAAATGTTAAATTGAGGAAGATTGTCCTGGTTAGTAGATGAGGAAAACTGAGGCTTGCTGTGAAAGCCAGCAATCAGCCTGTCGGGGTTTGAATCCTGGCTCCAGGGCAAGCCAGCTGGGAGTAAATGACTGAACCAGTCGGTGCCTCAATCCACCCACTGTACGATAGGGCTTATAAGAACACGCACTTCAGAGAGCTGAGCTGGCCTGTGGAAAGGACTCAGAATAGTAAACAGAGAGACGACCTGTGGCCCTGGTGTCTGCTCCAGGGCCTGGCCCCCAACTCACCCAAACTCTGCAGCGTGGCCACCAGCCCTCCGGCGGGCACGCCGCCCCCGTTCGCTATGGCCGACCAGCTCATCAGCCAGGAGGCCACCGAGTGGGCAGCGATACCGGTGCCTGTGAAGCCCAGAGCAGGCAGCCCGAAGGCCAGAGCCCCTGGAGGAAGAGGAGACGGTGAGGGAGCGCCCGGGGCTGGGGTCGCCCCACCTTGTCAAGCTCCCACCTTCCAGACCCACCTGCTCCGATCGCCATGTAGGGCAGCGCGTCCCAGATTCCGGAGTCGCTGTCCTCCGAGTCTTTCCTTTTGCCTGTGGGGAGAGCGGACAAAGTGGAGTGCAGTGGGGAGCAGAGTCCCCTACTCTGTGCCTGATGCCCAGGAACACCCACAGAGCTGGGGACCACCATCCTCCTATTCGGAGAGCCTCACTAAAGGGAAGAGACTTTTCCTAAGGCCTCGTGCCTGGCGCATAACTGGCATTGAATAAACGTTAGAATGGAGGAATGGACCGATTAGGGATTCGAATCTGGGGCTCTGGCCACGACAAGCCTGTGCTGTCCATTGTAATAGCTTCTCTCATTCAGAGGCACGCCTGAACCTCTAAACCAGTGGTTCTCAACCTGTGGTTCACGACCCCTTTGGGGGTCGAAAGACCCTTTCACAGGGGTGGCCTAAGACCATCGGAAAACACATATATAATTACATATTGTTTTTGTGATTAATCACTATGCTTTAATTATGTTCAATTTGTAACAACGAAAATACATCCTGCATATCAGATATTTACATGACGATTCATAACAGTAGCAAAATGACAGTTATGAAATAGCAACGAAAATAATTTTATGGTTGGGGGTCACCACAACATGAGAAACTGTATTAAAGGGTCGCGGCATTAGGAAGGTTGAGAACCACCGCTCTAAACCAAGGATCCTGAAACTTCCCGCTTCTTTCTGCCGAGATCTTGCCCTGCCCCAGGATCCTTACCTGCCTCCACCGGCCCGCAGGCGTACAGGAGCAGGTAGCACAACAAGAGCGATACCACCTTCTGCCGCATGGTGGCGGCTTTGTCGCTGAACCTGGGGATGGGGAGAGGAAAGAGATGATCCAGAGCCATTTTGAGCCAAACCCTCCAGGCTGTCTTCCTTTCCGATTGGAGGAAGAGTCCATACAAAGCAGCGAAGTGCTCTGGACTGAGCCCAGGACCCCTCTCAGGAGCTGCGGGATTTCCGTTTCTTCGTGGCAACAGGAGCAGTGATGTTCCTGCCTCACCCGGTGTCCTGAGAATCAGTGAGGGAATCCTCTTCTGGTAAGGTGCCTGGCACGTGGCGCATGCTCAATGATGTCAGCTAGTATCCTTGCCGTGGTTTCTGTTCTTGACTTTGTCCTCACTGCCTGCCTGACCTCGGGCAGGATACTAGCACCTTTTCTGGGTCTCGATTTACTTATCCCTAAGATGGGTTATTAATAGAGCCTATTTTAGAGGGTGGCTGTGAGTTTTGAAACTATTCATCACTATTCCCTAGCACTTAGAACATTATCTGTCACACAGAATTTTCTGGGGAAAAAAAAATGGTTGTGGATCAATTTATTTTTCCAATGCATTGAATAGTTATAGGCACCAAACATTGTCCTCACACCAGCTTCATTTTTCAGAAAGAAAGCACAGAGGGTTAAGGAGGTTGCCCAAGGCCACACTGTAAACTATGCAATCTAGACACACACTCATGACTGTTGGAATTCAAAACCTATGTTCATTATTCCAAAAAATAGGAAAATATACGTGCCCCCAAATTCACCTATAATGCACTTTTTGTCAGTTCAATGCAATTTTCTTGAATCAAAAGCAAGTAAACATCGCCCAGCTGGTGTGGTTCAGTGGTTGAGCATCAACTCATGAACCAGGAGGTCATGATTGGATTCCTGGTCAAGGCACATGGTCGGGTTTCAGGCTCGATCCCCAGTGGGGGCTATGCAGGAGGCAGCCTATCAATGATTCTCTCTCATCACTGATGCTTCTCTCTCTCTCTCCCTCTCCCTTCCTCTCTCTGAAATCAATAAAAAACATATTTAAACAAATAAACAAACAAATAACTCCCCCCCCCCCCCCAATGAGCGCTTACTCAGCACTTTATGGCACAAGGTCATTTATACCCATAACAACCACATGAAGCAGATACTGTTGTTCTCAACCACGTGTTATAGATAAGGAAACTGAAACTCAGAGAATTTAATATTCCCATGCCTGCCCAGCAGGGAGTGGCAGAATCCCAAAATTACTGATGTCCAAGCCCACATTTTTAACCATTCCAGATTACTCTATCATCCAAGATGAACTCATTGTCACATTAGATCCTACAACAAAGGGGTTTCTGAAATCATCCAGGTAAGGTGGCTTGATTATCCTTTTGCAGCTGAGGAACTAAAGCTCAAAAAGGCGAAATGACAGAGTTAAGGCCACAGATTGCTGAAAGGGCATCTGTTAAGGTCAGTTTCATGCCTCTTGGAGTTTTGTACCTCAACGCCCCAACCATCCCCTCAGACCAGTCTTAGCCCAGGGCAGTAAAAGAGACTCAGCCTCCCTGAGGAATGGGCAGCCTGGCTTCCTGGGCGGCCTGGCAAAAGGTGACCGCTTGACACCCATGCCTCTTAGTTTCTGGGTTTACCTTGGAGGAGAGAAGAGAAGGAATCTTCCTGCCCAGAGCCTGCAGATGGGAGCGGCAGTGAGGGGTAGCAGCAGCTCTCCCAGGCTGCAGGCTGGCTTTTATCATCACATTCCAATTACACCCCCCTTTCCTGATAGCCAATCCCTGTCAGAGTTTCCATTTCCTACACTCTGCAGAGTTTCCTTTTCTCCTCCGTCTCCTGCCAGTAACACCCCCTCTGCTGGCAGCAAAATGTGATTCTAGCTGGAGGCTTTGAACAGCTAAGAGTATTTAAAGCAGGTCATGCTACAGTGCTTAGTGAAGCCCAAACACTAGTTCCTCTTGGGGCCCAGAGGCCTTTCACAATTCAATTCAGTCTATAATAATAAAAGCATAATATGCTAATTAGACCGGATGTCCTTCTGGACAACCTTCCAGAAGCCCGGGTCCTGGGTGCCAGAGGGAAGCCAGTGCCGGCAGGGGGAAGGAAGGCCTACTCTTGCACCAATTTCGTGCATGGGGCCTCTAGGTCATAATAATGCCTACCATTTATTGAGTGCCGGCTGCAGGCCAGGACCTGTGCAGAGTGCTCTATGTACAGGATCTTTCCAATCCCACAATAGTTTCGTGAAGTACATATATTGTTTTTTAAACATTATTTTAAATCCTAATTGTGAGTTTATTTTATCCTATAACTAGTTCAGATTTTCACACGATTAAGGATTTTTCATGGCTACCAGACAGGACTTGGGCTGCAGAGTCCCTGCAGACATCTCCTCCACAGCCCCTCAAGTCGTGGTTTAATCCACATAGTTATCATCTTTAGTTGAGAGCTCTTCGAGGTGGCCATCGTGAGAATCATTCACCTTCTGATAACCTAAGGAGGAGATTTGGAGCCAGGATGCATTTCAGGAGCACTTTAATGCTGAAAGTAATTTATTTCTTGTGGAGTTTTGACATTCCCTTCAGTCTGGCCAGATGAGTCAGAAGAAGGACTCTGTTGAGGCATTCCTGGCAGGCATTTCTTCTTCAAGGCCTCCTTTTCGAGGGGTTTTGTGTTCTTCTGCATGGCCGTGGTCTTCTTTGTGGAACTAGCTACAGATATCAGTGGTTCTTCTTTTGCTTTAGTGATTTTCCTGTAATGATAAGCCAGTGGGGTCACTGGGCTGAACCTTCGCCACCTCTACCAAGTGCCTGGGCCAGGCACTTTCCAAAGCACCTCTTCAGATAGTCAGTTTCCATCTTGTGGGAAAGTTCCAGTCCTGATTCTGCCATTTATTAGCTGTGTGGTCTTCAGCAAGGCACCAGTCTCTGTGAGCCTTGGTTTTCTCATCTACCCTCATATGTGTTCTCTCCTCTACAATATACTGTTTATAATCCTCATTTTGCAGAGGAGATTAAAGCTTGTGGAAATGAAGTCATTCTATACCATTATTCTCTCAAGCTGGCTAATCGGGAATGCTGAATAATCTGGAAAGGTTAAAAATGTGGGCTTCCCTGGCCTTACCGTATACCCAGCAGCAGCCAGCTTGAGAGAACAATGGTATAGAACAGTGGTTCTCAACCTGTGGGTCTCGACCCCTTTGGGGGTCGAAAGACCCTTTCACAGGGGTCGCCTAAGACCATCTGAAAACACATATATAATTACATATTGTTTTTGTGATTAATCACTATGCTTTAATTATGTTCAATTTGTAACAATGAAAATACAGCCTGCATATCAGATATTTATATTACGATTCATAACAGTAGCAAAATTACAGTTATGAAGTAGCAACAAAAATAATTTTATGGTTGGGGTCACCACAACATGAGGAACTGTATAAAAGGGTCACGGCATTAGGAAGGTTGAGAACCACTGGTATAGAATGACTTCATTTCCACAATCTTTAATCTCCTCTGCCATAAAATGGGTGCTCTGGCCTTGGGTAATGGATTGAATGTTCTTTAAGCCTTTGCATGGTGATACTTGCAGGAGCACTATGGGTAAGAAATGTAAGTTCTAATGAGGATGAATCATTGCCTTCTCCAATGTGGAAGAGAGCTGATACAAATGACCTGCCATGAGCCCAGAAGGTCATGGTTCAATTCCTGGTCGGGGCACATGCCAGGGTTGTGGGCTCAATCCCCAGTAGGAGGTCTGCAGGAGGCAGCTGATCAATGTTGCTCTCTCCTCACTGATATTTCTCTCTCTCTCTCTCTCTCTCTCTCTCTCTCTCTCTCTCTCTCTCTCTCTCTCCCTTCCTCTCTGAAATAAAAATATATTTTAAAAATAAATAAGTAAATAAATAACCTGTCATGAGGTGGCTGGCTGCTCTCCCTGACCAATGTTGCTAAACTGCTGCCTGCTGCTAGCTGGTTAGCTATTTGTTGGCAATTACTAGATCAGCCTTGGCGAGAGAGAGCCCAACCTGTTGGATCCATGCCACCATAGCCACTCTTTTTTTTTTAAATAGAATTTAACGGGATGACATTGGTTAATTAAACTATTTGGTTTCAGGTGTATAATTCCATAATACATCATCTTTGTATTTTGTGTTCACCACCTCAAGTCATTTATCCCACCTTTACCCTCCTACCTCTCCCTGCCTCACTTTCCCTCTGGTCATCACCACACTGTTATCTGTGTGCATGACTTTTGTTTTGCTTTATCCCTGCACCTTTTTTAATTTTTAAAAAATATATTTTATTGATTTTTTACAGAGAGGAAGTGAGAGGGATAGAGATTTAGAAACATCGATGAGAGAGAAACATCAATCAGCTGCCTCCTGCACACCTCCTACTGGGGATGTGCCCGCAACCAAGGTACATGCCCTTGACCGGAATCAAACCCGGGACCCTTCAGTCCACAGGCCGATGCTCTATTCACTGAGCCAAACCGGTTAGGGCTAAAGATGGGTCATTTCAATGTCATTCAGCCTGAGAACTGCTGAGGCCTCCGATCTAAAATCGGGGGGCAGAGTTGTCCATCTTCCTTTAGCCGTGATGCTCTTCAAGGGAATAAGGTGCCAAGGGAATACGTGGAGGACACTCACCCTTAGGAGAAAGGCAGAACAGAGTCTGTGAGCCCCAGAGAATAAATCCTGACCCCAAAGTTAAATTATCTAATTCCTAGTAGGCATTTGGCTGTTTCCTCTTTGCTTTATGCAAGTCCTAATCATAATAGTCACTGACATTAACGGAGTGCTCACTATGTGCCAGGCGCCGTGCTAGACTCTCTGTTCACTAGTTCGTCTAATGTCATAACAAAACCCCCATGAGGTGGGTGTTATCACCATTCTGTTTATAGAAGAGGAAACTGAGTCACGGAGAGGTGAAGAAGCCTGCACTAGGGCACACAGGGCAGGAACTGAACCAAGGTCTGCAGGACTCCGTGCTGTGCTCCACGGCCTCCTTTGAAAACTCATCTGTGTCAGAGAAGATTGAGTAAAAGGTAAGGGGCCTGTGTTTACTTGGACCACCGTGTTAAAGGGGGTGCAGGACCTCCTCTCCTAGGTCTGCATGGTGGTGACAGTGGGTATTATCAAGGGAACCCCAAGGAAAGAACCAGAATTCCAGTCACTCCTTCCCATGAAGATTGGGGAAGGCATAGGGACAGGTAGATGGAAGTGGAGGTTCAATTCTGCTCACATATATTGAGCACCAACTGTATGCCAGGTCTATTCTGGGAACTAGGGGAAAAGGATAACTTAGATACAGTGCCCTCCCTAAAGGGGCTGAAGGACACGTACCTGTCTCTGGGATGTCATCCCTATAAACTAGGGTGCAATTAATAGGCCTCAGCACAGTGTGATGCTTGAGACTGTACCTCCTTCTGTGGGCAGAAGTCCACTCTATCGCTCCCCCCACCTCCCATGGACGGCTCCAGCCAAGGCAGGACTCTGCTCAGGCTTGTATGGTAGCAGGTCCGGGGACTCAGCCCGGTTTCTGCTCTTGGATACAAGCCATGGAGATAATATTTGAGGTGCAGGAGGGTGCCTGTCCCCCCTATGCAACTCTTCCTCGAACAATGCTTCTTCAGCGGTCTGGGGCAAGCCAGCTGAGGCAGCCACCGGCCGAGGTGGCATTGGACCTGGGGACAGGAGGACGCAGGATGGTCCTCTTCCCCACCCATCCATACACATTCTTTTTTTTAAAAAAAAATATATATATTTTATTGATTTTTTACAGAGAGGAAAGGAGAGAGATAGAAACATCGATCCGCCGCCTCCCGCACATCTCCCACTGGGGATGTGCCCACAGCCCAGGTACATGCCCTTGACTGGAATCGAACCTGGGACCCTTCAGTCCCCAGGCTGACGCTCTATCCACTGAGCCAAACCGGTTTTGGCTCCATACACATTCTTAATGGAAGAACTTCTGGATTAGAAATGAGGACAGCTGGCTTGGCCCTTTTGTGCATCACCGGGTATTGTGACTCCCATGTGGCTACTTCCCGGGGGTGCAGGTCTCCCTGGAGGGTGGGCTGGCATTGAGGCTGGTGCCCACTCACAGACCAGGATCACAGCGTTATTCTTTTTCCATTAGTGAGAGAACCAGCCCTACCCTGACTGACATTTGATTTCTAAGGTCTCTGGGCCCTCCCCCCGCCTAGGTCCTTGCACTCTGCCCCAAGCTTGAAATCTCCCCACGGGCTTGGGTTGGCCTTCCCCTCCCCCTCAGAGGCATATGCTCCAGATGCAAACTGCCCACCCTATCCCAGACTCCCTGAGGGAAGGGCGGCCTTGCTGAGCCCTCCAAAAGCTGCTGCTAACACACTTTCTTCAAAGCAAAAGTCTGGCCCTCTGTTCTCCACCAGAGGTAGACCACTCTGGTGCTGCTTCCGAGAACGGAGACCTGGTTTCTACGTTTCTGCCAAATCAGAGAAGTAGCTGGAAGCTTCTCTCACTGAGACTAAACTGAGCTCTGCCTCCTTGGCCCACTGCGACCTCCAGCCTGAGCATTCACAGTGTGACAGGGGCAGCAGGCAGCTCTGCTGGGAGGGAGTCTCAGGGTGGGGATGTCTGAGCTGGGTTATGAGCTTCAGGACATTCTAGGCAGAAAGGACAGCACATGCCGAGGTCCAGGGACAAAATCAGCTGCGGGTGTTTCAGGAGCTGTGGTTGGCTTTAGGGAGAAGGGAGGGTGGGGTGTGTGGATGAGGCAGACCAGACCCAGATCTTGTTGGGCTTCTCCTAGGAAGAATGACTCACAAGACAAAGTGTTTTCTGAGAGAAGTTTATTCTCTTTTTCACCTGGTCGTTGGAGTGTCACAGAGAGAGCTCTGGACTTCACCTGGAAGAAGCAGGGCGGGGGATGGGTGTCCAGGAAGCTGCTCACTCCTCCTCCTCCTCCTCTGCCCCCTTGTTGTCTATCTGCTTGTGGACAGTATAGCCTATAGCGGCACCAACGTTGGCCATGAGGGCACTGCCACCACCAGTAGCCCCTGTAAAGCAAGTATAGCCAGGTCACGCGCAGCCCAGGCATCAGGCCTGGGAATCCAAAAGTCTGGAGACCAATGGTCAAGTCCAAGCTCTTCATTTTCAGATGGAGAAACAGTGGCCCTGAGAGGGAAGGGGACTTCTGCAAAGTGAGTATTATTTCCCCCTCCTCCCAACTCACCACCTCAAATCAGAGCTGTGTTTCAGAGATGAAAAAAAGTCAAAATAACAACTCATTCTCCTCATGTCTTCCATGTTATTAATAATGCTAATAGCAGCCACCTTTGTGGAGACCTCTCTGTGGGTGGTGGAGGGCTCACAAGTAAGAGAGGACAACCATCACATAACACTGGACTGTTGCTAGTCCTGCCCAAACCCCTTACTTCCCACTGCTGGGGTGGCCTGGCCTGTGTTCCCCGCTGCCGCCCTGAGAAGGGCTCTGTTCTTCTGGGCTGGTCCGTTGGGCTTTGTCATCCAGAACTGAGAGAAGATGGAGGGCTCAGAAAGGCAGAGTTTGTCAGGAGTGTTTTTTTCTCTAGGATTTTGAAGAGAGAGAGAGAGAGAGAGAGAGAGAGAGAGAGAGAGAGAGAAAGAAAGAAAAGGGTGAAGGAGAGAGGGAGGGGGAAAAGAAAGAGAGATTCACAGAGATAGACATGAATGCCAAATTTTTAGAAGGATCATTCTGAGCTCTGTATCAATCCCCTTCATGGTGTTCAAGAAACTCAAGTCAAGACCAGAACTGGTATGAGATTGAAGTGAGTGGTTCCACTCTGGGTGTTTGAGAATGAGCAGATTCATAAAATGTTAAATTGAGGAAGATTGTCCTGGTTAGTAGATGAGGAAAACTGAGGCTTGCTGTGAAAGCCAGCAATCAGCCTGTCTGGGTTTGAATCCTGGCTCCAGGGCAAGCCAGCTGGGAGTAAATGACTGAACCAGTCGGTGCCTCAATCCACCCACTGAACGATGGGGCTTATAAGAATACGCACTTCGGAGAGCTGAGCTGGCCTGTGGAAAGGACTCAGAATAGTAAACAGAGAGACGACCTGTGGCCCTGGTGTCTGCTCCAGGGCCTGGCCCCCAACTCACCCAAACTCTGCAGCGTGGCCACCAGCCCTCCGGCGGGCACGCCGCCCCCGTTCGCTATGGCCGACCAGCTCATCAGCCAGGAGGCCACCGAGTGGGCAGCGATACCGGTGCCTGTGAAGCCCAGAGCAGGCAGCCCGAAGGCCAGAGCCCCTGGAGGAAGAGGAGACGGTGAGGGAGCGCCCGGGGCTGGGGTCGCCCCACCTTGTCAAGCTCCCACCTTCCAGACCCACCTGCTCCGATCGCCATGTAGGGCAGCGCGTCCCAGATTCCGGAGTCGCTGTCCTCCGAGTCTTTCCTTTTGCCTGTGGGGAGAGCGGACAAAGTGGAGTGCAGTGGGGAGCAGAGTCCCCTACTCTGTGCCCGATGCCCAGGAACACCCACAGAGCTGGGGACCACCATCCTCCTATTCGGAGAGCCTCACTAAAGGGAAGAGACTTTTCCTAAGGCCTCGTGCCTGGCGCATAACTGGCATTGAATAAACGTTAGAATGGAGGAATGGACCGATTAGGGATTCGAATCTGGGGCTCTGGCCACGACAAGCCTGCGCTGTCCATTGTAATAGCTTCTCTCATTCAGAGGCACGCCTGAACCTCTAAACCAGTGGTTCTCAACCTGTGGTTCACGACCCCTTTGGGGGTCGAAAGACCCTTTCACAGGGGTGGCCTAAGACCATCGGAAAACACATATATAATTACATATTGTTTTTGTGATTAATCACTATGCTTTAATTATGTTCAATTTGTAACAACGAAAATACATCCTGCATATCAGATATTTACATGACGATTCATAACAGTAGCAAAATGACAGTTATGAAATAGCAACGAAAATAATTTTATGGTTGGGGGTCACCACAACATGAGGAACTGTATTAAAGGGTCGCGGCATTAGGAAGGTTGAGAACCACCGCTCTAAACCAAGGATCCTGAAACTTCCCGCTTCTTTCTCCCGAGATCTTCCTCTGCCCCAGGATCCTTACCTGCCTCCACCGGCCCGCAGGCGTACAGGAGCAGGTAGCACAACAAGAGCGATACCACCTTCTGCCGCATGGTGGCGACTTTGTCGCTGAACCTGGGGATGGGGAGAGGAAAGAGATGATCCAGAGCCATTTTGAGCCAAACCCTCCAGGCTGTCTTCCTTTCCGATTGGAGGAAGAGTCCATACAAAGCAGCGAAGTGCTCTGGACTGAGCCCAGGACCCCTCTCAGGAGCTGCGGGATTTCCGTTTCTTCGTGGCAACAGGAGCAGTGATGTTCCTGCCTCACCCGGTGTCCTGAGAATCAGTGAGGGAATCCTCTTCTGGTAAGGTGCCTGGCACGTGGCGCATGCTCAATGATGTCAGCTAGTATCCTTGCCGTGGTTTCTGTTCTTGACTTTGTCCTCACTGCCTGCCTGACCTCGGGCAGGATACTAGCACCTTTTCTGGGTCTCGATTTACTTATCCCTAAGATGGGTTATTAATAGAGCCTATTTTAGAGGGTGGCTGTGAGTTTTGAAACTATTCATCACTATTCCCTAGCACTTAGAACATTATCTGTCACACAGAATTTTCTGGGGAAAAAAAAAAATGGTTGTGGATCAATTTATTTTTCCAATGCATTGAATAGTTATAGGCACCAAACATTGTCCTCACACCAGCTTCATTTTTCAGAAAGACAGCACAGAGGGTTAAGGAGGTTGCCCAAGGCCACACCGTAAACTCTGCAATCTAGACACACACTCATGACTGTTGGAATTCAAAACCTATGTTCATTATTCCAAAAAATAGGAAAATATATGTGCCCCCAAATTCACCTATAATGCACTTTTTGTCAGTTCAATGCAATTTTCTTGAATCAAAAGCAAGTAAACATCGCCCAGCTGGTGTGGTTCAGTGGTTGAGCATCAACTCATGAACCAGGAGGTCATGATTGGATTCCTGGTCAAGGCACATGGTCGGGTTTCAGGCTCGATCCCCAGGGGAGGCAGGAGGCAGCCTATCAATGATTCTCTCTCATCACTGATGCTTCTCTCTCTCTCTCCCTCTCCCTTCCTCTCTCTGAAATCAATAAAAAACATATTTAAACAAATAAACAAACAAATAACTCCCCCCCCCCCCCCAATGAGCGCTTACTCAGCACTTTATGGCACAAGGTCATTTATACCCATAACAACCACATGAAGCAGATACTGTTGTTCTCAACCACGTGTTATAGATAAGGAAACTGAAACTCAGAGAATTTAATATTCCCATGCCTGCCCAGCAGGGAGTGGCAGAATCCCAAAATTACTGATGTCCAAACCCACATTTTTAACCATTCCAGATTACTCTATCATCCAAGATGAACTCATTGTCACATTAGATCCTACAACAAAGGGGTTTCTGAAATCATCCAGGCAAGGTGGCTTGATTATCCTTTTGCAGCTGAGGAACTAAAGCTCAAAAAGGCGAAATGACAGAGTTAAGGCCACAGATTGCTGGAAGGGCATCTGTTAAGGTCAGTTTCATGCCTCTTGGAGTTTTGTACCTCAACACCCCAACCATCCCCTCAGACCAGTCTTAGCCCAGGGCAGTAAAAGGGACTCAGCCTCCCTGAGGAATGGGCAGCCTGGCAAAAAGTGACCGCTTGACACCCATGCCTCTTAGTTTCTGGGTTTACCTTGGAGGAGAGAAGAGAAGGAATCTTCCTGCCCAGAGCCTGCAGATGGGAGCGGCAGTGAGGGGTAGCAGCAGCTCTCCCAGGCTGCAGGCTGGCTTTTATCATCACATTCCAATTACACCCCCCTTTCCTGATAGCCAATCCCTGTCAGAGTTTCCATTTCCTACACTCTGCAGAGTTTCCTTTTCTCCTCCGTCTCCTGCCAGTAACACCCCCTCTGCTGGCAGCAAAATGTGATTCTAGCTGGAGGCTTTGAACAGCTAAGAGTATTTAAAGCAGGTCATGCTACAGTGCTTAGTGAAGCCCAAACACTAGTTCCTCTTGGGGCCCAGAGGCCTTTCACAATTCAATTCAGTCTATAATAATAAAAGCATAATATGCTAATTAGACCGGATGTCCTTCTGGACAACCTTCCAGAAGCCCGGGTCCTGGGTGCCAGAGGGAAGCCAGTGCCGGCAGGGGGAAGGAAGGCCTACTCTTGCACGAATTTCGTGCATGGGGCCTCTAGGTCATAATAATGCCTACCATTTATTGAGTGCCGGCTGCAGGCCAGGACCTGTGCAGAGTGCTCTATGTACAGGATCTTTCCAATCCCACAATAGTTTCGTGAAGTACATATATTGTTTTTAAACATTATTTTAAATCCTAATTGTGAGTTTATCTTATCCTATAACTAGTTCAGATTTTCACACGATTAAGGATTTTTCATGGCTACCAGACAGGACTTGGGCTGCAGAGTCCCTGCAGACATCTCCTCCACAGCCCCTCAAGTCGTGGTTTAATCCACATAGTTATCATCTTTAGTTGAGAGCTCTTCGAGGTGGCCATCGTGAGAATCATTCACCTTCTGATAACCTAAGGAGGAGATTTGGAGCCAGGATGCATTTCAGGAGCACTTTAATGCTGAAAGTAATTTATTTCTTGTGGAGTTTTGACATTCCCTTCAGTCTGGCCAGATGAGTCAGAAGAAGGACTCTGTTGAGGCATTCCTGGCAGGCATTTCTTCTTCAAGGCCTCCTTTTCGAGGGGTTTTGTGTTCTTCTGCATGGCCGTGGTCTTCTTTGTGGAACTAGCTACAGATATCAGTGGTTCTTCTTTTGCTTTAGTGATTTTCCTGTAATGATAAGCCGGTGGGGTCACTGGGCTGAACCTTCGCCACCTCTACCAAGTGCCTGGGCAAGGCACTTTCCAAAGCACCTCTTCAGATAGTCAGTTTCCATCTTGTGGGAAAGTTCCAGTCCTGATTCTGCCATTTATTAGCTGTGTGGTCTTCAGCAAGGCACCAGTCTCTGTGAGCCTTGGTTTTCTCATCTACCCTCATATGTGTTCTCTCCTCTACAATATACTGTTTATAATCCTCATTTTGCAGAGGAGATTAAAGCTTGTGGAAATGAAGTCATTCTATACCATTATTCTCTCAAGCTGGCTAATCGGGAATGCTGAATAATCTGGAAAGGTTAAAAATGTGGGCTTCCCTGGCCTTACCGTATACCCAGCAGCAGCCAGCTTGAGAGAACAATGGTATAGAACAGTGGTTCTCAACCTGTGGGTCTCGACCCCTTTGGGGGTCGAAAGACCCTTTCACAGGGGTCGCCTAAGACCATCTGAAAACACATATATAATTAATATTGTTTTTGTGATTAATCACTATGCTTTAATTATGTTCAATTTGTAACAATGAAAATACAGCCTGCATATCAGATATTTATATTACGATTCATAACAGTAGCAAAATTACAGTTATGAAGTAGCAACGAAAATAATTTTATGGTTGGGGTCACCACAACATGAGGAACTGTATGAAAGGGTCGCGGCATTAGGAAGGTTGAGAACCACTGGTATAGAATGACTTCATTTCCACAAGCTTTAATCTCCTCTGCCATAAAATGAGTGCTCTGGCCTTGGGTAATGGATTGAATGTTCTTTAAGCCTTTGCATGGTGATACTTGCAGGAGCACTATGGGTAAGAAATGTAAGTTCTAATGAGGATGAATCATTGCCTTCTCCAATGTGGAAGAGAGCTGATACAAATGCCCAGAAGGTCATGGTTCAATTCCTGGTCGGGGCACATGCCAGGGTTGTGGGCTCAATCCCCAGTAGGAGGTCTGCAGGAGGCAGCAGGAGGCAGCTGATCAATGTTGCTCTCTCCTCACTGATATTTCTCTTTATCTCTCTCCCTCTCTCTCTCTCTCTCTCTCTCTCTCTCTCTCCCTTCCTCTCTGAAATAAAAATATATTTTAAAAATAAATAAGTAAATAAATAACCTGTCATGAGGTGGCTGGCTGCTCTCCCTGACCAATGTTGCTAAACTGCTGCCTGCTGCTAGCTGGTTAGCTATTTGTTGGCAATTACTAGATCAGCCTTGGCGAGAGAGAGCCCAACCTGTTGGATCCTTGCCACCATAGCCACTCTTTTTTTTTTTAATAGAATTTAATGGGATGACATTGGTTAATTAAACTATTTGGTTTCAGGTGTATAATTCTATAATACATCATCTTTGTATTTTGTGTTCACCACCTCAAGTCATTTATCCCACCTTTACCCTCCTACCTCTCCCTGCCTCACTTTCCCTCTGGTCATCACCACACTGTTATCTGTGTGCATGACTTTTGTTTTGCTTTATCCCTGCACCTTTTTTTTAATTTTTAAAAAATATATTTTATTGATTTTTTACAGAGAGGAAGTGAGAGGGATAGAGATTTAGAAACATCGATGAGAGAGAAACATCAATCAGCTGCCTCCTGCACACCTCCTACTGGGGATGTGCCCGCAACCAAGGTACATGCCCTTGACCGGAATCGAACCTGGGACCTTTCAGTCTCCAGGCCAATGCTCCAACCACTGAACCAAACTGGTTAGGGCTGTCTCCATCTCATTTAAACCCCACAGGAACCCCGAGGTGGTGGCCTGGTGACATGCCCCCTTCACAGAGCCAGTCGGCTAGGGAACTGCCATCCCTGCACCTTTTTCACTCAGCCCCCCAAGTCAGCTCCCCTCTGACAGCTGTCAGTCTGTTATCTGTATCTAGGAGTCTGTTTCTGTTTTGTTAATTTATTTTGTTCATTAGATTCCACATGTAAGTGAAATCATATTGTATTTGTCTTTCTCTGACTGGCTTATTTCACTTAGCATAATACTCTCCAGGTCGATCCATGCTGTTGCAAAGGGTAAGGTTCCCTTCTTTTTTTTACGGCCAGGTAGTATTCCAAAAAGTGTACCACAGTTTGTTTGTCTTTTATCTACTTATCTACTGATGGGCATTTGGGCTGCTTCCAAATCTTGGCTATTGTAAATAACGCTGCAGTGAACATAAGAGGACATACATTCTTTCTGATTGGTGATTCGGGTTTCTTTAGATATATTCCCAGAAGTCGAATCTCTGGGCCATAAAGCAGTTCCATTTTTTTTTTAAACTTTATGGTTCAAAGTATTACAGATGTCCCCTTCTCTCCTCCCCCCCCCCACACCCCTCTAACCCCTACCCCAGGCCTTCTCTGCACTATGGCACTATTGTTTGTCCATGGGCTATGCATATGTGCATATAAGTTCTTTGTTTCGTTTCATAGCCACTGTTTTATGGGTCTTTTGCAAAACGATAGAGTGGCTAAGTTTAAAGGCTGGCTGACATCCACAGGATGGAACATCTGACCATCTGGCTGAGAGGTTCCTCCTGCAGTGGATGCTCTTTGGTGAGCATAAATGTTAACACAAAGATCTACATGCTTTGTGCCCACTCCTATAGCTCCATCCACGTGCCCCTTACCCAGACCTCCTTGTCTGCAAATTCCAATATTGCTCTTTCCATGCCCTTGACCAACTAACCAAGTTGCCACTTATCAGGAATTAATGTGTATCTGAATCTCAGTCCATATCTTCCTCTATACAAAGGGTATGATGAAGTATACTGCTCATAGTTCTGCCCCCTGGGAGCATTTACCACTGTCCTTCAGGGCTACCTCCGACTGGGGCCATAATAGAGTGGTCCATTCCAGATGGTGCCAAAATATCTCACTGACCTGTGACATGGGTTCAACTCCTTTCCTTCTTTATCCGTTGTTTGCAGGGAACCCTCCATGAGGCCATAGGTATGGGTTACAGGAGAGGGGTCAGGTCAACAGATTTAAATCTAGGTGCCACGGGAGTCTGAGCTGCCTGTTCATTTGACTTACTCATGCCTCTGGACTCTGAGCCCAGCCCTGAATGTACCACTTCCATCATATTGGATTGCTGCTGTGCCTGCCTGATAACATCTAGCTTAAGACATATAGTCACCTGGCATCCAGTGGTCAGATGCTCAGTCACTACTGGGCCCAGTGACACATCGGGACCTTTTTGTTCAAATGGACCATGGTGAGTATGGCCTTACTTCAGAATTCTAGGGGTCCTCACTGCAACCCTTCAGAGCTTTCAGAGGCTCCCTACAGAATGTTTATCCAGGTGGATTCCTCCAGCAACCTTGCATCTGCAGGATAATATCATCCAAAGTGTCAGCATTGCCTGTTTTATGGTTTGAACCTGCTGTACAGCCCTTTCTGGCTCTGGGCACTACTCACAATTGGCAGCCTTCGAGGCCACCCAGTAGAGGATTGGAGAAGTCGTTCTGAGAGTGTGTATTCTGCCTCCAAATCCAAAGAGGCCCACCGAACACTGTGCCTCTTGTTAAGTGGTGAGATGTTTGAAGAGAGATAACTTGTCCTGCTGTGTTCCAAACCACTGAACTCCTAAAAAGGTTCCCAATGTGGCAGGACCAGGAATCTTCATGTAATTTATCTTCTACTCCCTGGCAAACATGGTGCTTTTACACTTCCTATTCATGTACAAGAGTATGATGTCATTAAGCATGTTGTTCCGTGGAAAATCACAGCAGCAATCAAGGTCCCTGAAGGCTACATTTTAAGAGAGCTGGAAAGTTAACAAAGTACAGAGGGGAGAGAATGCAGGTGCTATCATCGTGACATTGTGAAGTAAAAGCAAACTGCCTTTCATTGTCCCTTCTCATGGACATTAAGAAGAAAGCATTTGTGGCCCTGGCCAGTGTACACCGGAAGGTTGCGGGTTCGATTCTGGTCAGGGCACATACCTAGGTTGCAGGTTCCATCCCATTTGGAGTGTATACCATCACATTGAGGATTAAGTTTCAACATATAAATTTTGGAGGACATATAAACATTCAGCCCATTGTGATTATATAAGAGAAAAATAAACTTCTGTCTTGTTAAAGCCACGGAATAATTGTTCGTTCTCTTTGCTACAGCAGCATAGCCTTTCCCTAGGTGGCAAACCTCATGGTGATCTCCATGCCCAACATAGTCCAGGAGCAGCAGACAGGAGCAGTAACTCCTTGTGTTGAGGGTGGCACAGGGAGCAGTGGCACATTTTCTCCAGTGGCCTTGAGCAGAGCACATATTGATGGCAGATATGAAGAGGCCTTGTGATCTAGATGAGAAGGACACAGCAAACCACATGGACAGATGGCTTGACACCAGATGGGAAAGAGGATATCACTATGGACAAAGACCAGATATTCCATGACCCCTCCCCAAAGACTAGACATAGTCATAGAAATTCAATTCGGTTATGTGTCAAATATACCTCAAAAAGGCTGTGGAATTATTTTTTAAAAGAAATTAAATTCAAGTATTTAAAGTTTGATTTTTGAGTTTGTGGACCAGTAATTCAGTGATAATTTTTATCAACTCCACCTCTCCCACCCCGGACTTACACCATCCTGTGTAACATGAAGATTTTCTGAACAGGAGGCATGCGAGGACATTTTGGGAGAGCTGACCCAATTGAGCTGTGTCCCCTCTCTGGATTTCCATGATACCCTGAGCACAGCACAATTTATTCATCCTTTTTTGTCAGTTTGTGAATCCTCACCCAAGGATATTTTTCCAGTGGTTTTTAGAGAGAGTAGAAGGGAAATGAAGAGACAGAGAAACATCGATGTGAGAGAAACACATCAATTGGTTGCCTCCTGCATGTACCCCGACCAGGGCCAGGGAACCTGCAACCAAGGTGCGTGCCCTTGCCCAGAATCGAACCTGGACCCTTCAGTCCGAGGGCTGATGCTCTATCCACTGAGCCAAACTGGCTAGGGCTAATCATCCATTATTCGGTTAATAGTTATTTCCCTTTGCTCCTTTTCTTTTGCTACTGTGACTAATACTGCTGGCCTGCCTGACATGGCTCAGTGGTTGAGCATCGACCTATGAACCAGGTGGTCAGGGTTCGATTTCTGGTCAGGGCACATGCCCAGTCAGGGAGCATGCAGGAAGCAGCTAATCAATGATTCTCTCTCATCATTGATGTTTTTCTCTCTCTCCCTCTCCCTTCTCTCTGAAATCAATAAAAATATTTTAAAAATAATAATACTGCTAGAAATATTCTCTTCTATGGCTCCCTCAGGGGCATACCCAATTGCTATTGCCAGAGAGATGTGGGAAGACTACATAAGAGACGAAGGGACATGTTTTGACAGGGCAAATATTGAGCAAACACAGGTGTGTGTTCTACTCAGTTCAGGAAACATCAGTCACTGTCCTCACTTTAGTCTCCCAACCAATAGCTAATGACACTGTTGACTAATGTCTCCTGCTCTTCTCTTGGCCTCTAGGAAAACAGTCTTCCCTCTCTGCACTCTCTTGCTCATAGCTCCTCTGCAGGCATCTCCAGAGGAGGAGACATCCAACTGCTGGATGAACTTTCCCTTGAATCAGGAAGGGGCACTGCTCTCCTTCTTCTATGGACTTCTAAGGTAATGTCATCCAGTCCCAGGGCATTACACACCACATATATACTGATAATTTCCCCAAAACTCTATCTTCATCTTAGACCTCTCTTCTAAGCATAAACAAACTAGAGCCCTGCTGTCCACATAATGTCTCTTCCTAGATATCCATAAGCATCTAGAACTTAATATGTCAAAAATAAACTCTTGGTGCCCAGCCGCTGTGGTTGTTGGTTCTATTCCCGATCAGGACACATGCCTGGGTTGTGGGCTTGATCCACAGTAGGGGGCGTGCAGGAGGCAACTGACCCATGACATTTCTCTCTCTTTGATGTTTCTCTCTCTCTCCCTTCCTCTCTAAAAATCAATAAAAACATATTTAAAAAAACAACAAAAATCTCTTGGTGCCTTGGCCACACACCAAAGGGTTTCGGGTTCAATTCCCAGTCAAGGGCACGTAAGTATGTTTCAAGTTCACCAGGTCAGTTAGGGCACATGGGGGAGGCAACTAGTCGATGTGTCCTTCTCATATTGATCTCTCTCTCACTCTCCCCTCCTTCCTTTTTGCTCTCTCTAAAAATCAATGGGAAAAAAAAATAGAGTGAGGATTAACAAAAATAAATAAGTTCTTGGTTTTGTCTCTGAAACCTGTCCTTCTAGTCTTTCCTTTTGCTGGAAATACCACCATCCAAATAGGTGGGCACATTGACCATATCACTTCCTAAACCTAATCCATCCCTAAGTCCTCTTGGATCCATCTCTAAAATATATCTTTGTGCCGTGCCAGCACAGCCAAGGGTTCAGTGAGCCTGAGGAGGGTGATGAAAGATTAAAGAAAAGACAGACAAAGAGAATATAGCTGGGGCTCGGTGGACCTCCTGTGCCTGGATGAGGCCACAGAGAAAGATCCAGCTGGCAAACCAAGGCTTTATTTTATTTTATTTTTATTTTTATTTTACCCCATTTGCCCCCCTCCACCCAACCCCCGCCCTATCCCGGACTGTCCCCATGCTTTTTTTTTTTCACCAAAAATTTTGGTTGCCTCCCCCCCAAAAAAAAAATTGGGAGAGAGAGATAACCAAGGCTTTATTTTATAGTCAGAGAAAAACAAGGTAGTGGTCAACATAGTTACAATGTTCTTGTGAGTTTCACTTGTTTTGGCAGCACTTGCTGCACCTCCCACAGCCCATTAGCTACCCGGGAAGGAACTAGGAGGCAGCCATAAGGTCAAGCTTAATTATGCTAAGAGGGCTCTGCCTTCCAAGCTGGGACTTGTTTGAGGCTCTGCCACAGGTCAATTCGAAGCTTAACTCTAGAGCCACTCCCTACATATCTTGAATCTGTTCACCTCTCTCCACTGCAACCTTTTAATCATCTCACCTGGACAGCTGCAGTAGCTTCCTCAGTGGTTGTGCATTTATGCCAGCCCACTATAGT
>NW_005871245.1:1583174-1634097 GCF_000147115.1 Myotis lucifugus | reverse complement strand
AGTCCCCCAGACAAATCTTTTAAAACTACAAATCTGTCACTTACCTGTTTAAAAACGTTGGCTTCTTTCCCATTATACTTCACACATTGTACTTTGGGAGGAAAAAAATCTACATCCATATCAGGTTCTACAGGCTCCATACATCTGGCCCCTGCCAACCTCTCCACTCACCCTCTGTCCCCTAGCTATACTGGCCTCTCCTTTTCTTGAACATGCCAAGCTCTGTTATAACTCAAGGTATTTACCTTTCCCTCTATTTAGAACATTCTTGGCTAAGTCATATGGCTAAGTCCTTCTGGACCTTCAGGTTTGGGTACCTCCTCAGAAAAATTTTCCCTGACCTTCTCTACCTAAGTGATTTCCCCTACCCCATTCCAACATTGTCCTCTGTCCCTGTGGCATGTCTTTTCATTCATAGTCCTTACTATTTGGCTGTCTTTGATACTAGGCTGTTGGCTTCACAAGGGCAAGGATCACATCTGTTTCACATCTGTTCCAAAACCCTAGTGCCTAAGGTTGAGTCTAGCACAGCCGTGGGCAAACTACGGCCCGCGGGCCGGATCCGGCCTGTTTGAAATGAATAAAACTAAAAAAAAAAAAGACCGTACCCTTTTATGTAATGATGTTTACTTTGAATTTATATTAGTTCACACAAACACTCCATCCATGCTTTTGTTCTGGCCCTCCGGTCCAGTTTAAGAACCCATTGTGGCCCTCGAGTCAAAAAGTTTGCCCACCCCTGGTCTAGCACAAAGTAAATACTCAATATAGTTTTGTTGAAAGAATGGATTAATTAGCAAATTAATTCATCATCAACACTCAGAGCCTATAGATGGTGGAGGGGCGGAACTTGTGAGAGGATACAGAGGTTGATGTTCCAGATATGGTCCTTCTATTCCATGATGCCATAACCTGATTTATGAAAAACAAGTAAGTAATGCACTGGAGATCAGAACTGGAACAGAGAGAGGCCGATACCCCAGTGTAGGGTATGTATGTAATTAGAAAGAAGGCTGTGTTTACATGATCCAGGGCACCAGCATCTCCCTAAAAGAAAGTTTCTTCTTGTATTAATGAATGTTTATCTAAATACCAAGTTCCATGTACTGTTTCTTGTTTGTTTTTAACGTGTTCACAGTTATAGAGCTTCTAAGTCAGTGGTTCTCAACCTTGGCTGCACATTAGAGTCACCTGGGAATCTTTTTAAAATCCTGATTTCTGGGCCTCACCCTCCGGAAATTCTGTTTCTTTGTTATGGGGTGGGGCCACAACATTAGTAACAAAGAAACAGAATTTCCGGAGGATGAGGCCCAGAAATCAGGATTTTAAAAAGATTCCCAGGTGATTCTAATGTGCAGCCAAGGTTGAGAACCACTGTTCTAAGTGATAGAGCTAGGATTCAAAACTAGGTGGTCTGGCTCCTGAACCTATAACCTTTTTCTTTTCCACTAATTTGAACTGAAATTCAAATAACATAAAGTTAACTATTTTGAAGTAAACAATTCAGTGGCACCTAGTACATCCACAATGTTGCACAACTACCACCTCTATCTAGTTCCAAAACATTTCCATCACTCCAAAGTAGAACCGCTTAACCATTAAGCAGTTTACCCATCACCCTCCATGTACTATTTTTGATCCTCATAGACCCAATTGTACAATTGTGGAAAGTGAGGCTCTGAGAAGTTTAGTGATAGGTCCAAAGTCACATAGCTAGTAAGTGTGGAGTAGTGATTTTGAACCTTAATTTTCTGACTCCAGAGCATAAACCGTTGATTAATACACATCTTTGGGCAAACTCATAAGAAGGGGGCTGGACTTGGGTTTTAAAGGGAGTGAATTTTGTTGGGGCAGGAATCTAGAAGTCGTTAAGTGCACACTCAATTGTAAGAAACTGAGTTGGCCCTGGCTGGTTTGGCTCAGTGGGTAGAGTGTTGGCCTGCGAACTGAAGGGGTCCCAGGTTTGATTCCAGTCAAGGGCACATGCCTGGGTTGCAGGCTCCATCCCCAGTAGGGGATGTGCAGGAGGCAGCCAATCAATGATTCTCTCTCATCATTGATGTTTCTATCTCTCTCTCCCTTCTTCTCTAAAATCAATAAAAATATACTTAAAAAAAAAAAAGAAAGAAATGAGTTGAGGTAAACTAGTACTGCACAGGCCACCAGCAAAGCAAAAAGTAATGTAAGCCCAAAAGCAACTCTAGGGCGGGGACATGGAAAGGTCAGCCTTACAAGCTTTGCAAAAGCCTCGAGAACAATAGTTGGCTAATTCCCGGGGCAGCCCCTAAAAGGGCCAAGCTGGGCGCTGAAGAGCAGCAGAGTAGCCAGGAGGGCGTGGCTTGCCTTATGCAGGCCGCCAGGCCCAGCCAAGAAGCCCCAGGTGCTGAGAGAAGCTGGGGTGCAACTGGAGAGCACAAAGCAGGAAGCAGGCCGCAGGCCGGCTGCACCCACTCTGAGGGGTCCTCCGGGGCAAGAGGACGCTCAGGAAGGCCTCGCCTTGTATTTGTCTTCCCCCTCCCGGAGGGGCTGTCATCACCCCAGCATCCCTCTTCCTCCACATGGGGGTGCCCTCTCCCTGGAGGTCAATGACCCTAGAGTTCTCCCCATTTTAGGGGTCTCAGACAGAGAGCAACCCTCTAAGTTGCCTCTCATGGTTTCCCTTTATCACTCGAGTGACAGTGCTACGGACCCTCCTGCCCCGATGATGGAGGGGTTCTCACACAAGCCCCGCCTTCTTCCAGCTCGGTGGTGCGGAAGTTCTACTGCAACAACGTGCCGCGTTCGGCCCGACAGTGCCCCTGGGGCTCCCGCAGAGCAGTTCCACGGGAAACGAAACTGCACAACTCCGCGGAGGTATCGCGAGAGGCGCGGAGGCGGAGAGGAGGAGCGAGGGCGCCGGCCCCGGAGAGGAGGAGCGAGGGCGGGAACAAAGAGTGAAGGGGGCGGAGCCTGGGCGCTTCCGAGGTCGAGGCGGCGGACGGTCCCTCCCAGCCGCGTCCCCGCGTGACTGTGCTTTTACATAATCAAGGCCGCGCGCGTCATAAGTGGCGTACTCCAGTCCAGACCCAATCAGCGTCGTCGGGAGCTCCGTGTCCCGCCCCTTCGTGCTTGATGGATGTCGGGGTGACCAGTGAACAGGCGCCCAGCGTCGCCGCGCCCGCCCAGGTCCGGCCGCACCCGCCCGCCCGCCTGCCGCAGCCCGCACCCTGCCGCCGTTGCCGCCGCCGCCGCCTCCGTTGCCTCTGCCCGGTTGTGCCTCAGACTGTCAGATAAAGCGGCGGACTGAGCCGGCGGGGCTTCGAGCACGGCCCGGGCCGGACATGGCGGCGCTCTACGCCTGCACCAAGTGCCACCAGCGCTTTCCCTTCGAGGCGCTGTCTCAGGGGCAGCAGCTGTGCAAGGTGCGCGGGCCGGGGCGGCGGCCTGGGACTGGGACGCTGGAGGCGCGGGTCGGAGCTCCCTGTTCTGCAGGGACGCTCGGCGGGGCCCCCCGCTCAGGGCGTGGCGGGCTCGCCTAGCTAAGGAGCCGCACCCTTCCCGCTGGGGGCCGGCGGGGCGAGTGGGGGAGTCCCAGCCCCGGCCCTGGCCCCCTTGGCGGCGTGTCCGGCTGCTTAGCAACCGCGGGGTGTTCTCGGACCCGGGGAGGGCGGGGGAGTGGACAGCGGGTCCCCTGCTTGGCCCCAGCCAGCCGCGCCGGAGACCCTTCTTGGGCTGGCGGGTCCCCCGCCGTGGTCTGCCGCCTGGTTGCCGGCTGGAGGACCCCCTGCCCCGCCCGGGACCCAACTCCAGAGCTGGGTACTGCCTGAGAAGAGTGACTCGAACTGGGGCGCCTCCCGGACACTTGTCAGCTAGTCTCAGAGTCCGAGGTGGGGAGGATTTTAGAAAAGGCCCGCCCACAGTCAAGCGCACGAAGCAGAAGGGTGATTTTCTCAACATCCAGCTGCTGACCTCGGTCCTCATCCTAACCAGCTGTGGGTCAGTTTTTACCCCTGAAGGTTTAAGTTCCCTTTTTTTCGTTGAAGTTGCTTCATCCTGCTTTGCCTATGTAAGGGGAGAGAAGAGCTGTGAGGCCACAGTTAAAAGTCGCCAAGCTGGCTTTCAAAATTACATTAGACAGTCGTTTTATATACGTAAGCAATGATGAATTTAACGCGGCACTTGCACTTCACAAGTGGACCTGCTCAAAAATCACACAGGGGTAGTGGCAGCACTAGGCTAGAGTCCAGGGCTTCTAACTCCAGCCTTAGGCTTATTCATACAATTTATGACTACAGACTAGTTCCGTACAAAGTCCGACTTATCTCCCATATCACCGCAGGACAGTGATGACGGTATTACGGAGGGAAAAATGAGGCCCGGCGTGTTTCAGTGACTCACTGAGCACAGTGGCTGTGCGGGGTACTGAAGCTGTTTCCATGTCTGACCGCCTATTAAAATCACGTCCTCATTTCGTTTCAGGAATGCCGGATTGCACACCCTGTTGTGAAGTGCACCTACTGTAGGACTGAGTACCAGCAGGAGAGGTACCGTTTTTGTTGACCATGAAAAATGTTAATAGGCTTTTTTTCCTCTTAAAACTTGTAATCAATTTCACTTTACACAGATTCTGCAGTTTTTTGTTCCTCTCCATGGAAATCTTTAGTAAAAGGCCAAAGATTGAGCTCTGGCTGGATGGATTAGCTGTTGGGGGCCTTGTCCTGTACACCAAAAGGTGGGGGCTTTGATTCCCTGCCCTGATGGCAACCAATGGATGTGTGTCTCTCACATCGCTGTTTCTCTCTCTTTGTCTCTTCTCTTCCCTTTCACTCTCTCTAAAAATCAGTGAGGAAAATATCCTCTGGTGAGGATTGATTAAAAAAATCAATAAAAAAACATATCCTTAGGCGAGGATTTTTTTTAAAAGGCAAAAGATTTATGTGATCTGAAGGGAAAACAGTATGATTCTGCAGTTTTTTGTTTAATATATTTTTATTGATTTCAGAGAGAGAGAGAGAGAGAGAGAAAACATCAATGATGAGAGAGGATCATTGATCGGCTGCCTCCTGCATGCCCCCCACTGGGGATCAAGCCCGCAACCCGGGCATGTGTCCTTTGTGGGAATCGAATCTGGGACCCTTCAGTCCACTGGCCCACACTCTATCCACTGAGCCAACCGGCTAGCGCTGTAGTTTTTTTATTATAACACGTTGATGGGTATAAAATACACATGTTCCCTAGTTATGTCTAATTTTGATGGCTTAAAAAAATTTTTTTAAAGAAAACATTTTTGTTGACTCTTAGAAAGAGAGGGAGGTAAAAGGAGAGAGAAACACAATGTGAGATTGAAACATCGATTAGCTACCTCCTGCGCCCTCTACCTGGGCATGTTCCCCGACTGGGAATCCAACCGGCAACCTTTCAGTAAACCAGAGGGCATCCAACCAACTGAGCCACCTAGTTAGGCTTAAATTTTTTTAAGTAAACTTTTCTTCAGATCCTTGATCATTTTATATTGTGGTTATAAGCTTTATGACACTCAGAAACCACAGGAGTTCAACATGAGCCTTATGCTCCAGTATGTCTATATACAGAGTTGGAAGAATTTATGAGCCAAAAGAAGATACTTTTGGAAATGTGGCAATCCTGGAAAAGGATTTGTTAGCCCTATTCACATTTGAAACTTATTTTTAAAAGTGTGAAAAACACATAGGTACTTAGGTATGAATAAACACATCTTTGTGGGAGAGATGCTTTTCTATAGCAGTAAAGTGCTTTGTGGTTTATTAGTTTAGTAAGTTCAACCTTTGTGGGACTGCACGTTTAAGCGACAGAGCCTTAAGCACGGTGGGGCCTATTTGCTAGCTCACACATGGAAACATACAGAATATACTCTAGAAGCTTTAGTTTTTAGCTTTTATATTTAGGTTTAGGATTCATCTTTAATTTTTGTGTGTGGGGTAAGATAAGAAGTTTGATCCTTAATTCATACCATACATAAATGTTAATTCAAGATAGATCATGGAAGTAGTTTCACTTTGCATATTTTCTAAGATGTTAGGAACGCTTGTATATATTGATAATATATCCCACCTCTTCAATAATAAATCTAAGTATATACCAAAATATTCAGCATCACAGAATCACTGATGCTAATCCTTTTTTTAGAAGTCTCTCAATGTACTTCGCTTCTTGTACTGCCTTCTTAAAATTGCAGAAAGTTGCCCTGGAAAATATTTTCTTTGAATATCTCGTTTTAATTTAAATGTTTTCTACTTTGAGGTTTTTCTTTTGTCTGTTTTAACGTTATGGTCACTTTCATAGGAACTGTATGGTAAAATAATCATAACATAGTGAATAGGCTGGATTTGCTATATTATAATTTTGTGTGATTTTATTTTTATCTCCAGAATATTGTTTAAACTGTTCTTGCACACCAATCACTTGTTTGTACATCCCTTTTTGAAGAGTTAGACTTTATTTAAAGATGATTTTTTCCCCCAAGGCGGTTCATCAGTTCAGGCATTTAGGTAATATTATGTATGAACTCTGGCAAAGGACATTTTTATTTCTGTCAGTCTTTGGCTCTTAGACAAATTGGAAATATTGACAAAATATTTGGTTAGAGCCCTGACTGGTTTGGCTCAATGGATAGAGCATCGGCCTGCGGACTAAAGGGTCCCAGGTTCGATTCCGGTCAAGGGCATGTACCTTGGTTGTGGGTACATCCCCAGTAGGAGATGTGCAGGAGGCAGCTGATCGATGTTTCTCTCTCATCGCTGTTTCTAACTCTCTATCCCTCTCCCTTTCTCTCTGTAAAAAAATCAATAAAATATTTAAAGCCGAAACCGGTTTGGCTCAGTGGATAGAGCGTCGGCTTGCGGACTGAAGGGTCCCAGGTTCGATTCCGGTCAAGGGCATGTACCTGGGTTGCGGGCACATCCCCAGTAGGAGATGTGCAGGAGGCAGCTGATCGACGTTTCTCTCTCATTGATGTTTCTAACTCTCTGTCTCTCTCCCTTCCTCTCTGTAAAAAATCAATAAAATATATAAAAAAAATAAAAATAAATAAATAAAATATTTAAAAAAAAATATTTGGTTATAGTATCTATATCCCCACATCTGGGATTTTTATATTCTTGTAGAGAGGAGCATAGATAAAGAAAAGTCAACATGGATACAATTTCTGAGTTTCTATTTCAAACAGATATATTTAATATTAACCTCAAATTTTTCAACTATTCATCTGAACTAAGGAGAATTAATTTATTTTCTGCTAGTCCAATTCAGTCTAACATAACATTCCTTTTAAAAAGTATATTTTAGCCCTGACCGGTTTGGCTCAGTGGATAGAGCATCGGCCTGTGGACTGAAGGGTCCCAGGTTCGATTCCTGTCAAGGGCATGTACCTTGGTTGCAGGCACATCCCCAGTAGGGAGTGTGCAGGAGGCAGCTGATCGATGTTTCTCTCTCATCAATGTTTCTAACTCTCTCTCCCTCTCCCTTCCTCTCTGTAAAAAATCAATAAAAAATGTATATATTTTTTAAAAGTATATTTTATTTTTTTTCTTATTAACTTGGGAGAGAGAAACATCAATGTGATTGGCTGCCTCCTGCACGCACCACAATAGGGGATCGAACCTGAAACCTGGATATGTGCCTTGACTGGGAATCAAGCCCGCCACCTTTTTGGTGTATGGAATGACACTCCAACCAACTGAGCCACACCAGCCAGGGCTCTTTGGTTGATTCTTTTTTAAAATATGTTTTTATTGATTTCAGAGAGAGGAAGGGAGAGGGCTAGAGAGATAAAAACATCAATGATGAGAAAGAATCATTGATTGGCTGCCTCCTGCATGCCCCCTACTGGGGATTAAACCCACAACCCAGGCATGTACCCTGGCTGGGAATCAAACCATGACCTCCAGGTTCATGGGTCTATGCTCAGTTACTGAGCCACACCAGCCTGGCCTTTGGTTGATTCTTGTATGTGTCCTGACTGGGGTCAAACCCACAACCTTGGTATATCAGGATGATACTCTAACCAACTGAGTTACCCAGCCAGGGCTTTAACATTATATTCTTTTGAGGTTCCTCTCCATATCTGATAATTTTACTTAGAGATGTCATAATCAGAAATAACTCACTATTTTAAACCAAAGCCTCATTTATCTGAGTTAATAAAATTAATAACTACAAAATAATTAAAAGAGCTATTGGCCAGATACTCAACCTTCAGATAACCAGATGTCCAGACTATATTTCACCTTGGCACAAAGCAATGAGCAAATTGCTTGGGCTTAAGGAGGAATCAGTGTTCAGGTGTCCTAACTAAAACAACTTTTTTCTTATAGAAGCCTTGTGTCTCTTTCTTCCTTTACAGTAAAACCAGTACAATATGCAAGAAATGTGCTCAGAACGTGCAGTTGTATGGAACGGTAAGTAGTTTTCTGTGTACCTAACAGTAAGTGCTCAGGTCTCTTGGAACCTTACATTCTGTGGACTATTAATGTAATTACTATATTTTTATTGGAAGAACTAGTTATGTGTAAATACTTTCTCATAAAAATATATCTAGTGTTTGAATTTTCAAACTCAGCTAATACTCAGTTTTGAGGAGTTCTGTATTTATAGTCACTGTTTAGGATTGTGATTATAATTTTTCCAAGAGGCTACAGCAACCAGTATGGAGAAGGAGAAAGATGGATTCCATGACTTGACCTCTTTGTTTGGTAGCAGTCAACTATTCTTTTTTACCCCCATTGATTTTCAGAGAGAGAGTGTAAGAGAGGTGGGAAGGGTGGGGAGAGAGAGAGAAAGAGAGAAACATCAATGTGAGAGAGACACAGATTGGTTGTCTCCTGCACGTGCCTGGACTGGGGCCAGGGATCACACCTGCAACCCAGGTACCTGTCCTTGACTGGAATCAAACCCAAGACCTTTGGTGCACAGGCCAACGCTCTAACCACTGAACCAAGCCAGCCATTGATGAGTGATTTTTTTTCCCTCTCAGGGTGAGGGGTTCAGGATACTATGGTCTTGCAGGCGTTTCTTCCAACATGTTTATACAATGACTAGAGGCCTGATGCACGAAATTCGTGCAAGGGCCTTGGCCCTGGCCTACCACCACCGCAGATGGGGGCCTCTTCCGCCTCTGTCTCGGCCCCGCCTACTGCGGCATTGTGGGAAGGAAGGAAGGACATCCGTTCTAATTAACATAGTATGCTTTTATTATTATAAAGGCAAAGAGGCCTTTTCCAGAAAATTGGAAGTACTTGTTGGTTTCTTCAAAGAGCTCGTTCTGTTGAATTTCTCAAAGAAGTCCCAGCATATACACTAATGAGTTTTTGTTATTTTTTCATTTATTTATTTTAAAATTAATAGTCCTTCACATAAAAACACTTTACATAGTGTTAGAAATTGGACTTCACTTGATCCATCAATGTAAAAGGAAACTTAGGAAGTTTTACCATGACTATGTAATACGAATAATTGCTTTAAAAAAGGCATTGGTATTTTATAATATACTTACTTGACCCTGTTTTTTCCTCTTTTAGCCCAAACCGTGTCAGTATTGCAATATAATTGCAGCATTTATTGGCAACAAATGCCAGCGCTGCACAAATTCAGAGAAGAAGTATGGACCGCCATATTCTTGTGAACAGTGCAAGCAGCAGTGTGCATTTGACAGGAAAGATGACAGAAAGAAGGTAAATCTCTGTGTTTTTCTTGATTTTTTTTTCTTTCAGAGACATGAAGGTGAGCCAATTGTGTTAAAAAGACCTATAACAGAAATAATGTATGATAGAATTGTGCACCTGAAACATATATAACTTTATTAACCAATGTCACCCCACTAAATTCATTAAAAAAAAGAGAGATAACAGAGAAAGGTTTCTCACTTCCACTCCTAGTTCTCATTGACCTCGAAGAAGATACTCAGCCTTTGTTTACTTCATTATCAAATGTGGACCCTTACATCTAACATCTCATGAGTTAGTATCTCATGAGAACCTGAATTATAGTGGTCAATATCCCACATAAGTGAACTGGTGATTGGCAGAATTCTATAGAACTCTGTAAAGGAGAGATTGTGACTCAAGAGAGTCATACTGTCAGTTTTATTGTCTGGCTATTTATTTATTTATTTATTTTTACTCCCTCACCCGAAGATATGTTTGTTTTTTATTATTATTATTATTGGTTTGAGAGAGAGGAAGGGAGAGAGAGAGAGAGAGAGAGAGAGAGAGAGAGAGAGAGAGAGAAAGAGAAACATCGATGTAATAGAGAAATATTGATCGGTTGACTGGGGATCGTACCTGCAGCTTGGGGATCGTACCTGCAACTTGGGTATGTGCCCTGACTAGGAATCGAACCTGCCACCTTTTGGTGTATGGGACGACACTCCAACCAACTGAGCCACACTGGCCAGTCTTACTGTCTGGCTCTTTAATTGTTTCTATCTGTTGAAGTTAAGGATCACAAGAATATGACATAAAGGGAAGCTACATGTGAAATGATGGTACTTTGGTGGAATCAAATGGCACATAGTGTGTTTGGTTTTTTTTCTGTTTAAAGCCCCCCAGTGAGTTCCAGTTGCACTTAAAATAAAACCCAAACTCCTTCCATGGTTTACAAGGCCTATGTCTGACTCTCAGTCTAAGCTGCCATCACACTCACCACTTCTTACCTTGTTCCAGCCATACTGGCCACCTTTTAGTCCATCAGACATGGCAGCCTCATTTTCACCTTTGCCTGATACACCCTTCTCTTAACTGGTTTCTTATGTCACATCTCAGCTCATCAGCTGCCACTTCCTTACAAAGACCTTTTATTAATTCCCTCAGTCACTCTTTATCATATTACCCTGCTTTGTTGTCTTCATAGCATGTAACATTATGATAAATTATCTCATATGCTTAAATGTTTGTCCACACCCACTAGAATGTGAAGTCTTTTAAAAAAAATATATTTTCATTGATTTCAAAGAGGAAGGGAGAGGGAGAGAGATAGAAACATTAATGATGAGAGAGAATCATTGATTGGCTGCCTCTTGCACTCCCCATACCGGGATCAAACCCAAAACCCAGGCATGTGCCCGACCGGTAATCGAACCATGACCTCCTGGTTCATAGGCCGACACTCAACCACTGAGCCACACCAGCTGGGCATAGAATGTGAGGTCTTTATCTTTCTTGTTCTCTGCTATATTTTCTGCATTCTGGCATATAGTATGTGTGTGCTCTCTTTCTGTGTGTGTGTGCGTGCGTGTGTGTGTGTGTGTGTGTGTATGTATATAGATGGAGATAGATAGATTTTGATAGATAAGATTTTACATTATTGAAAACTATCTCCTCTCCCTTTTAATTGTCTTATCTAGCAAGGCCAAAATATTAATATGTATCTTCTAGCTTACTGTTATTTATTGAGAAAAATTATGGTTCTTATTTTCTACTTTTTAAAAAGTGACTAAACTGATTGTTTAATGAAGTGTAATTGACATACAAAATTTTATTAGTCATAGGTGTAAAACAATGATTTGAAATTTGTGTATATTGTGAAATGATCACAATAAGTCTAGTTAACATTCATCACTATTGATAATTACAGAATTTTTTTTTCTTGTAATGAGAACTTTTAAGATCTACTTTTTTAGCAACTTTCAAATGTACAATACAGTATTATTAACTATAGTCACCATGCTGTACATTACATTCCCAGGACTTACTTTATAACTAAAAGTTTGTACCTTTTGACTACCCATTACACCTCCTCCCAACCCTACCTCTGGCAACCACCAACCTACTTTCTTCAATAATACTTTTTGAATAAAAAAATTCAGTACAAAAACTATTTTTCAGTGTCCAAAGGTGCTTTTCTAAGATGCTTAGGCTCTCAAGAGCTGGCTTCTGCTAACCAAATTTACTATAGGAGAATATAACTTTCCAGTGACCAGAATCCTCCTGCCTACCAACCAGGGCACCTCTTCCCTGAATCAAGATATTGCAGAGGCTGAATTAGTAATTAGCCTATCTAATAAAAGGACAATATGCAAATTAACCGTCACTTCATGACAAAGGTGGCGGCGCCCAATCCTCTCAGCCCCGCCAGAGTCCCCAGTCCCGGGGGGGGCAGCTGCTGAGACTGGACAGTGTGAGCGGCCTGACGGAATGCTTGCTTCGTTGCTGTGGCGACAAGGCAAGCGTTCCACCGTGGCCGCAGAGGGCCTCTGGGCAGCAGGCTTGGAACACTTGTGTTGTTGCAGACCGGGCTGAGGGACCCCCCCCACCCCCCCCTGCATGAATTTTGTGCACCGGGCCTCTAGTATAATAATAGTTGGAGCACAAGCTTTGCAGTCCCTCAGACCTGGGCTAGCTGAATGGTCTGGGCAAGCAAGTTAGTCTTGTTATGCATCAATTTAATCTTCATTCCAGTGGGAATAATAAAAGCTAGTTGACAAGGACATAGGGAGATTTTATTGAGATAGGTATATAAAACACTTCATTTTGAGCCTTGCACATAATATAACTCAATTGGTACTTATATTATCATTAATTATATTACATTAGAATTCATTAAGTTTCTACTTTCTTACTTATAATTCTACCTTAAGAGTATGGATAATTTTAGGCATCCTCAATCACATATTCATAAACTTAAGGAGAGCTAAATTTAGGGATTGAGAATAGGTGATCTGGATTCAGAATGCCTGGTTTGAAATCTTGGTTCTGTCACTTATTTGCTGTGTGACTTTGGGCAAGTTAATCTATCATTGCCTCAGTTTCCTCATTTGTGAATGAGGCTGAGCAGACCTCATCATTGTTATGAAGATTGAGGTGTTACGTGTAAAGCCCTTGGAAAGGAATCTGGTATATGTTAAGTACTCAATTGGTGTTATCTATGATGACTTCTTTATGATACTTTAATTCTCAGAGGGTAATTTTATAGTTTTAAGTTTATTTTTAAAGGAGAGATCTGAAATAAAGTGCCCTATGGTTTGGTGTGCTATTTTTATGTTTAATGCTGGCTTTCTTTCATTGGAGTTACCTTGTTTTCAAATTCTTCTTTAGTTAAAGCTCTTTTCTAAGCAAAGTCTTCCAGAGTGTTTTAAAATTAGGCCTTCAGGCATATCCATAACATGAAATCAACTAGATTAAAGTTTGGTTTCAACATTCATTTATATGTTCATTAACCAATAATAAATGCTTATCATGTATCAGCCACTGTTCTAGGTATGAGAAATACACTAATGAACTATACAGAAAAGACCTTACTCTCTTATAGTCATGTGTATGAGAGAGAGGTGGGTGAGAACAAACAAGGAAATAAATGAACACAAATTTTAGAAGTTAGTGCTATAAAGGAACAGAGTGTATGGTAGCGAGTGATTAGGGAGGCCAGTTTAGATTGGGCACTCAGGAGGACCTCCACGGAGATAAGATTTGAGCTGAAACTGGAATGATGAGAAGATAGCAGCCATGGTATTTCTGGAGAGCAAAGACTCCAGGAAGAGGGACCAGTTATGAAAAGTACCTGAGGCAAGAGTGAGTTTGGCACATGTGAAGAACAGAAGGTAGAGTGAGCAAGAGGAAGATAAAGGGAATGAGGTTACAGAGGCAGGTAGGGGCTACATTTAAGTCAACATAGACCATGATAAAAAGTTTAGATTTTATATTAGATACGATGAGAAACCATTGGATTTTAAAGAGAGAAGAGATATAATCAGATTTACATTTAAGAAGCCCTCTTCGAAATAAGTCAGTTGGGGAGAAAGATAAATATCACATGATCTCACTCACTTGTGGAATATAATGAACAACATAAACTGATGAACAAAAACAGATCCAGAGACAGAGAAGCATCGATCAGATTGTCAAACCTCAGAGGGAAGGCAGGGGAGGGTGGGGATAAGGGGGAGAGATCAACCAAAGGACTTGTATGCATGCATATAAGCATAAACAATGGACACAGACACCAGGGGGGTGAGGGCAATGGAGGGGATAAGGACACATATGTAATACCTTAATCAATAGAGAGAAAGAAAAAAAAAAGAAGCCCTCTTTGGTAGCTAGGTGGAAATGGTTTTATAAGAGCCTAAGAGTGGAATTAGCTCAATTTGGATGGCTCTTGCAGTTGTAAGAGAGAAGAATGGCTTTCCTTGCATAGAAGCAGTGAAATGGAATAGATTCAAACTCATGGACTGCTAATGGGTTAGAGGGTGGGTGCAAATTGGATTTTGCTAACAAGACAATATTTTAGATAAATGATGGTATGACCTACCCATGTTCAAGATGGGGCAAGAGATCTAGTTTCAGGAATAAAAACATGAAAATTAAAATTCCATAAATATCAGCCCACTCCCTCCCTACCCTGATGCATTCCAACCAGTTCTGTTGCCCTGCCACCAGCACTAGGCTGTCCCACAACCGATTTCTCAGTTAACGCTGCACAGAGGCACCCCAGCTTCAGAGGATTTTGGAAGCCCTTCTGCTTTCCTAGCCCTGTGCCCTTCTCCCTGGTGCAGACAGTTTCTGCTCAAAGGGACTAACTTTTTCTAATTCAGAGTGCTACTTCCAGGGACTGGGCCCTCGAATCTACTCGTTTATTGATCTTTTTCTGGAGATATTCTATCTGAGAAAAGATATATAGCATACCATTTTGTGAGCCATTTATAAGGTATTAAAACTGAAATATAAATTTTATGTTTTATCTCCTGTCTTCTCTCTGCTGAATTTTCCTAACAAGCACCATGAGATATTTGTATCATTTTAAATTCTTGGAACTTTCCTCTGGTCTCTGTTTGTTAAGTTGAAGAAAACCCAACAAAAAGATACGTAAAATTAGCAACTCATATTTATTAAGCAATTTTTTTATGCGCCTGGCACCGTGCTTTACACACATTATGTCACTAATCCAACAGCCCTCTGAAGTAGGTACTATCACCCCCCGTTTTACAGATGAAGAAATGGAGCCCCAGAGAGCTCAAGTGACTTGGCTAAGTTCACAGCTCATTTATGGCAGAGCTGGAACTCAGCTCAGAGGTTCTAGCTCCCTATGTTTGTGTTCTCTCGTATCCATGTACATGGTTTCATCTTCTTTATCTTTGTCTCCTTGTCTTCCAGGTAGATGGGAAGTTGCTTTGCTGGCTGTGCACACTCTCATACAAACGGGTCCTTCAGAAGACCAAAGAGCAGAGGAAGCACCTGAGCAGCTCTTCCCGCGCCAGCCACCAGGAGAAGGAGCAGTACAGTCGACTGAGTAGTGGCAGCCATTATAACAGGTAACCCCCTGATGCATAAGATAGGCCTAGAGGTGCTGATAGGTCAGATGTAATGCGCACACAATTAGCCATAGAAGATATCATTATGTATACATTTTTCTTGTTTTTTTTTTTTCTCTCTCTCTAGTTACTAGCCTATGGAGGAATCTCCTTTGTCATATTTTACAATTCATACGTTTTCCAAGAGCCACAGAGACTTCTGTGAGGTGTCAGAATTTTCTGACTTGGTTTGTATTGTGTCTGAAGAGTTTGTGAACTTACTCCGCTTTCACATGTAATGTTCTCCTCACCCTTAGAGTGGATTATTTCCCTGGAAGATTGGTCCTTCCACTTTCTGAAGGATGCAGCTGTTTGGCCAGGAGGTTGATAGATGTTCTAGGTTTTTCCTGGTAGTGTTGTGAAGAGTTCTGGCTCTGGATTGAATCATGGCTTTTCCAGGTTCTCTACATGAAAACTTGGACAAGTTTTTCTTCTGTAAAATGAGATAAATAATAGCATTATTACATGGAGTTGTTATGAAGATAAATTATATAATTCATGCATAGTGATTAGTTTTATAACTGGCATTTAGGAAGCATTTGATACATTTTAGTTACTCCTGTTTATTATTACTAGTATGATTTTATTTATCCATCTAGCAAACATTAAGTACTCTTATGGGCCAGGGACTCTGCTAGGAATGCAGAGATGAATAAAAGAATCATGCTGCTCACCAAAAGTATGCAGTCTGGTAGGGAAGGCAGACCTGTAATCAAACCATTGCAGTATAGTTCTGTGGAAGCATGGAAACATTGATTCCACAGTGGAAACGTCAGATACAGGCCTGAGAGGCAGTGGTAAATGACTGCCTTGGGAAGGCTGGAGAAGAGCTGGTGTTGGAGCTTTATCTTAGGATGTCAGAATCCTCAGATAAGCAATGGGCAGAGGCGTTCTAGGCTGAGGGAATAGCATTTGCACAAAGACATAGAGGATGTGGGACTCTGGTGAATTGAAAATCCTTTTATGTTATTGGAGCTTAGGTTAGGAGCTGGGAAATGGGAGGAAAGGGCATTCTGCAGATCTGGTAAGGAGCGTGAACTGAATCATGGAGTCAATAAAAAAACTAACCCTGATTATTATGGAGAATGCATTAAAGGAAAAAAAGACTGGGGGCTACTTAAGTTTTTTTTTTTTGGTTTGTTTTTGTAAAGTCCAGGTGAGAGATGTTAATACAAGAACCTCACTGAGGCCCTGGTCACTGTGGCTCAGTTGGTTGAGCGTCCCATGCACCCAGTTTCCTGGTTCTCCTGCAGCCCCAATAGATGTCTGTCTGTCTGTCTGTCTTTCTCTCTCTTTCTTTTTCCCTCCCACCCTCCCTCCCTCCTCCCTTCCTCTCTCTCTAAAATCAATAAAAACATATATTTTTTTAAAAACAGAACACAGACTTCACTGAGGCAGTGGCTCCAAAGAGGCAGATTCAGGAAGATACTTTAGAGCAGGGGTGGGAAATGTCCAATCCCATCATTTGGTCTGGCCCTGCCAAGGCAAGAGGGGTGAGTTAATTAAATGTTTGACCAAATATAGCAAGCTAATTTTTAAGTTGATAATTTTGTATGGCCCACAAATGATGTTATAAATACCCAAATGGCCCTTGGCAGAAAAAAGGTTCCTCACCCCTGCTTTAGAGGGAGAATTAGATAATTTGATGAGCATACAGATGGGCAGGATCTGGGTGAGTAAAGGATAATTCTCAGGTTTCTTAGATTCTTAACTTACAGAGAGTATAGGAAGGGGAGAAGAGAAGTTCAGTTTTGAAAGTTGAATTTGTTGAAGCATCAAAAAGAATTATTTAGTGGGAATTTAGCCTAGAACTCAGAAGAGAGGTTTGGATATGGGCCATACACTTGTCAGTGAGACTAGAGGTTATTTAAAATACAGATTCCTGTGGTCCCACCCCAGGGTTTAATTTAGTAGCATCTAGGATAGAATCCAGGAATCTGCATTGTTTTATAAATATCCCAGATGATTCTGCTGTACGTGATCTGAGGAACACTGTTTCCAACTATTATGATAGGTAGTTTTTGATATAACTCATGTTGGAGGCTGAGAACAGAACTCTAGAAGCATTCAAGAAGGATGGACTGAATATATTTGATATCCAAAATATATAAACATACAACTCAGTAGCCAAGAAGAAAAAAAAAGAATACAATTTAAAAATGGATAAAGGACCGGATAGACATTTTCTCAATGAAGACATATAAATGGCCAATAGATACATGAAAAAGTGCTAAATCACTAATTGTCAGGGGAGTGCAAATCGAAACCACAATGAGATAGCACCTCACACCTGTTAGGATGGTTGTTATAAAAAATACAAGAGATAACAAATGTTGGTCTGATTGTAGAGAAATGGGAACCTTATACACTGTTAGTGGGAATGTAAATTGGTACAGCCACTGTGGCAAGAAATATGGTAGTTCCTCAAAAAATTGAAAATAGAACTACCATATGATCCAGCAGTCATTTCTGGGTACATATCCAAAGGAGATAAAATCAGTATCTCAGAGAGATACCTGCATCTCCGATTCATTGCAGCATTTTACACAATAGCAAAGATATCCAAACAACTTCAATGTTTTTCAACAGATGAGTGGATAAAGAAAATGTGGTATATTTATGGAACATTATCTATATACTAGAGGCCCAGGGCACGAAATTCGTGCACTTGGCGGGGGAGGGGCATCCCTCAGCCCGGCCTGCGCCCTCTCCCAGTCTGGGACCCCTCAGGGGATATCTGCCTGCCGGCTTAGGCCCGATCCCCCCGGGGATCAGGCGTAAGCCAGCAGCCAGACATCTCTCTCGCAGTCTGGGGCTCTCACAGTCCAGGACCCCTCTTTCCTTACCGCCCGCCTGCAGCAGAGATGGGAGAGGCTCCCACCACCGCCGTTGGCGCTTGCCAGCCATGAGCCTGGCTTCTGGCTGAGCGGTGCTCCCCCTGTGGGAGTGCACTGACCACCAGGGGGCAGGTCCTGCATTGAGTATCTGCCCCCTGGTGGTCAGTGCGCATCATAGCGACCACTCATTCTGCCATTCGGTCAATTTGCATATTAGGGTTTTATTACATAGGATATAAAAGTCAAGCGACCTACCGGAATGACGGAATGACTGGAACAACTGGAATGACCGGAATGACCAGTCGCTATGATGTGCACTGTCAGGGGACCAACCAGCCTGATCAGGGGCCCCAATCAGCCCCTCTCAACCTCCCATGGCCCCTCCCCCTGCCGGCACCGCCCTAGTCGGCCCCCCCACCCCAATTGGGGGTGGTGCCTGCTGACCAACCTCCCACAGGCCCCCCCCCGCCCCCCGCAGGCCTGGCCCCTACCCGTGCACAAATTTGTGCACCAGGCCTCTAGTTCAGCCATAAAAAGGAAAGAAATCCTGCCATTTGTGAGACCATGGATGAACCTGGAAGGCATTGTGCTAAGTGAAAAAAGAGAAAGACAAAGGAAGTGTGGTATCACTTTATGTGGAATCTTTTATTAAAAACCAATTTCATAGAAACAGAAACAGTTTCTGCAAAGTGGAATGGTGTTTGCTAGGCGCTGGAGGAGTGGGAAATGAGATATAGGTCAAAGGGTGCAAACTTTTAGTTATAAGAAGAATAAGTTCTGAGGATCTAATACATAGCAGTGACTATAATTAATATGGTATTATACACTTGAAAGTTGCTGAAAGTAGATCTTAAGCATTTTCATCATAAAAAAAATAAAGTTAACAATATGAGGTTATGGATGTATTAATTATCTTGACCTTGGTAATCATTCCATAATGTATATGTATATCAAAACGTCACATTGTACATTTTACATATATACAATTACATTTGTCAGTTATTCCTTAATAAAGGTGGGGGGATAAAAGTATGGCATGGTCAGTGGTGTCAGATATTGGAAAGAGATCAAGTGAGAAAGGGTCTAAAGTATCCTTTAAGCTTAGCAATTGTGGACAACTGTTAAAGCAAAAGGGTTGCAAACCAGTTTTAGAGGATGAACTTATTACTTATAGCTAAAACTGATTTTTAGCATTATTGTGGGACTCAAGACACCAGTAGATTCACAGAGACATAATGAAGAAAAACGAGTTCAAATATGTCAACCTGGTGTCTAGTCCCAGCTTTACTATTAACTAGCTGTATTCTTAGGTAGCTCATTAATATTGATGAGCCTCAGTTTCTGCAAAGTAGGAGTAATATCTTGTATATACCTCCCAGCATATGAAACATTGAATGTAGAAGTACTTTTTAAACTGTAAGATAGATTTATACTTCTTATTAAAGTTTTATTGACTGTTCTCCGTAATTAATAAGGCAGGTATTAATTTTATATTTAATTGAGGCTAAGAATTTTGGGGGCCTATGGAAACCAACCACCCATACATCCAGAACCTATGAAATCAACACCTTGGTGAATTTTGATAATCAAGAATAAATAGCTCTTGCAAAGAAGAGCTATATTATTATTGGTCCCATTTGACACTTTCATTGTGATATTTTATTATTTTTTGATTTCTAACGTGTATCTCTCTGTTTTTGCCATTAAAAGCCAGAAAACACTTTCTACGTCTTCAATTCAAAATGAAATCCCAAAGAAAAAGTCCAAGTTTGAGTCAATCACAACCAATGGAGACAGGTGAGCCAATTGGAGTGTGTGTGCATGCTTCCATTTGAAATGCATACACAGTTCCTGAAACAGGAATATATTTTAGGGTGTGCTTGGAGCTAATGTATGGTTTTCAGTGAACCTCTTAGGGTCACTACACCAGCCACTTGATATTTTATAAATAAGCAGTACTGATATTTATTTATAAATCTAACCTTGTTATTAAGTAATAGGCAGGAACATATAACTGGATTTAATAGTTAAATTCTGCAACCCACAAATAACTCACCACACTAATTCTAAGACGTCACCAGCGGGATGCCTTTCATTATGATCTGTGCCTATGGCCTCCACCAGGCAGGATAGGAGACAGTCTTGAGAGGCAGAGCAGAGACAAGTTGGAGTTAAGGTAGTGTTATTCAGTCTAAGGGATGATCCATGCTTCCTTAGCCTACAGAGAGACAGTGCAATGCAGATGCTAGATCAGGAGAGAAGGGGATGCATTTAAATATTTTTGTTTCATTTTAAGCCTGTCTAAATGTATATTTTTATGCCTTTCATCCCTCCTCAACGATGCTTTCTTTTACAAGCTGCACTGTCCTAATACCTAGAGCAGTGATGGCGAACCTTTTGAGCTCGGCGTGTCAGCATTTTGAAAAACCCTAACTTAACTCTGGTGCCGTGTCACATATAGAAATTTTTTGATATATGCAACCATAGTAAAACAAAGGCTTATGTTTTTGATATTTATTTTATATATTTAAATGCCATTTAACAAAGAAAAATCAACCAAAAAAATGAGTTCGAGTGTCACCTCTGACACGCGTGTCATAGGTTCGCCATCACTGACCTAGAGTGTCCCATCTGTGTTGGTGCAGTGGATTGCTTCCCAACAGAGTATTAGACCCAACCATTTTTTTTTGTTTCTCCATGAGCCCAGCATCCTGAAGTGTTACCAACTAATATACTGTTCCCTGAATCCTTGAAATTATTTCCATTCTCGTCCCAATCTCAGTTCTCCCTTCCAGCCAGTGGTGAATTTGGGAACAGACCAGCATATAGGATTATCAGGGCTAATTTTGCTTATTTAATGGGGTACAAAGTGTCTGTGAAGTTTACTCTTTCTTATTACCTCTGCAAGGTGTCTTTTTAACAACTAGCATCATTGATTTTAAACTTCTCAGATAGTGTTAGTGGGAGGAATCTGTTGAAAACTCATGTTGAGATTGACTTGGGAGTTTGCCACTTCTTTGTTCCTTTCCTAACTAAATGTCCAGAATCATGCCCTGGCCAGGTGGCTTGGTTGCTTGGAACATCATCCCAATGTCCTGAGATTGTGGGTTCGATCCCTGGTTGGAGCACATGCAGGAACCAACCAATGAATGCATGAATAAGTGGAACAACAACAAAAGTCACAGAATTCTTGATATTGGAAGTGTCAGTTAACCCACCAGTTGTAGTGTAGGGAAAATTGGCTTCCTTCCTATTAAATTCATCTTCTTTTTATCATTTTTTAAAAGGACTGACTGTTCATTCCTGGGATGGAATGCAGCAGCTTCTTAGCAGCTGTACCACATCACAGTGCTTTGGGGCAGAAAACAGAGAATCAAAAGAGGAGCTCTCTGGGAAGCATTAAAGAAAAATGCATGTGCTTAAACTTCTTGATCATTGGTCCAGATTCTAGGGAAATTATCTAATCACAAAAAAATGATGACTTTCACCCATAAATAATTGGGGCTCCTCAGTGAACCTGAAACAGAATAGGTTGGCTCTTGTGAAATGGCATTTATTTTAGTCCTGAATGTGAGAGGAAATGCTGCAGGAATGCTGCGGGTTGTAGCTTGGCTATCTGATGATCACCTTGCCTGCGCAGTTTAGCAAATGCTGGTGAGTCTGGTGTGTGTGGACATTGTGCTTAATGCTGGGAATTCAGGTAGTGGCTCCTCCCTTGAGCTTGCAGTCAGTGGCCTACAGTGTCCTCAGGTAGAAAAAAAAATTGCTGAGCATTTACCTCAGTCTGTTGGGACCTTGCTTCTAGGTGTATCTTCAGTTTGACTCAAACTCATAAAAATTAAGAGGGGGAAAAAGAAAAAAGTTTATCCATCCAAGTTATTTTTTTCTATCCATTTTTCTACTCAGCTTTTCCCCAGACCTGGCTCTGGACTCACCAGGCACTGACCACTTTGTCATCATTGCCCAACTGAAGGAAGAAGTGGCCACTCTAAAGAAGATGCTGCATCAAAAAGATCAAATGATTTTAGAGAAGGAGAAGAAGGTATGATTTAATTAGTGCCTCTCAGGCCAGAATGATGACAGGGTAAGCTATGTGGACTAGGGCACGATGCTAACTCTATTTAACTGTTATCAGTTGGGTACTTAACATGGATGCTTTGAGAGAGATCCAGTGGCAAGGTTGGGATATCCTGGGGAGAGGTTTGTTGTCTGCCAAGGTAACTCATGGCATGGTATCACTGTAATGGATCCACCTCATTCAAGTGGGTTTAGAAAGTTGATTTTCTCAGCATTTGGAGGGAGCCTCCATTTCTCAGGGAGAACTTGTGTTAACCAGACTTCCAGAGAAAATGTATAAAACCACAGTGCTTCCTCTTAATTTACAATACAGCATGTAACTGGATATTATTTTTCTCAGTATGAGCTTCCTTGGAAGATTGTAGTGAGAAAGTGCTAAATGAACATGGAATTGGGATAGGAGGAGGTAGTTATGTAATTGGAATTTTTAATGCTCTCAGGCTAAGAGAACCTGATGCCTCCATCTCTGTTATTGGGATGGCATGTCCGTGGGACAGTAATACTCAAAATATGTGGGCGAGGTCTCCCTTCTCCCTGGACAGTGTTCAGGTAGGCCTTCCTTTATGACTCTTGTGTCACTTTGCTTCCATTGCTGACAACCCCCTTCCTGAGTGACCCACTTTTTAAACACACTGTGCTCGCTTTGGCAGCACATATACTAAAATTGGAACGATACAGAGAAGATTTGCATGGCCCTGTGCAAGGATGACACGCATATTCATGAAGCGTTCCATATTTGAGAAAAACAAAACGTTAATATCTTCAGTAAAGTCTTATTCTGTTGTCCTATGAGTCATCCTTCCACTTTAAGGGGACTTTTTCCATCCTTGTTCTGATTTGTGTCTAGTATTTCTTATTTTCACATTCGTAGAGAGTATCTAATTTTTGCCTTAATATATTAATGAAAATAATAGTAGCTAACTTCTGTTGGATGCTTACTATGGGCCTGACTCTATTCTAAGTACTTCATATATATTAACTGATGTATCTTCATAACAACCCTTTAAGGTAGGAATTATTATTATCATCTTATTTTTTTAATGAAGACTTTTAAAATTTTCATTTATTGATTTGAGAGACAGAAAGAGAAGTATTGATTTGTTGTTCCACTTATTGTTGTTCCATTTAATGGTTGATTCTTGTGTGTACCCTGACAGGGGATCAAACCTGCAGCCTTGGCTAATTAGGCTGACACTCTAACCAACTGAGCTACCCGGCCAGGGCTATTATCATTATCATTTTATAGATGAAGAGTGCCTCCAATATTTTTTCTCTTAGGGTTCCAATTCCTTCAACTAGCTGTTTTTCTCCTGAGCCTGTATGTTATCTTGTGCCGGGTTTGGAATGCTGTTACTCATTCCAGGAGCTAACACAGACATAACATTAAAACCTTCACATGCAGTCTTTCAATCTAATTTCTACCTCATTTTACAGATGAGAAAATGGACCTAAAGAAAGTAAATGATGTGTCCAATTCACATAACTAAGTAAATGGCAGAGCAAAGGAATGAACTCAAGCCATTACCACTATACCGTTCTTTCTACTGCGCTGTGCTTTCTTCTTCCAGTAAGATGGAGATTCATGGGAGAAACCAATATTCTCCCACTTTACCACATGACTGTCAGATGAAAGTAGACTCAAGTATATTTTCTTCATGGACTAGTCAGAATGGCACATAAAAGGGTTTTTGCAAAATAGAGACAAAATGAACACTTGTTTCTACTGCTTTGCAAAGTTAGGGTTTAAAAGGAGCAAAAAACAAATAGTAGCTTGTTCCCTAAAACTTTCAGGATCAAGGTCACACTCCTTGGCTTGGAATGCAGGCTCTTTCATGTCCTGCCTCCCTATCTCTAGCCTCATCTCCTGTCATTCCCCATGCACATCAGTCATTAGAACAAGCTCTCAGTTATCTCACTCTCTCTGCCTATGCCCTTGCTGTACCCTTTGCTTAGGTACCCTTCTCCTTTCCTCATGTTCCAGTTGCTGCTTACACCTCAAAACGCATCTTACACCTGATTTATCTGATTTAAGTAGCTTTTCTCTGTGCTTCTTGAATGGCATAGTCAACAGAAGGAGGCCTGGGGTTTGAATTTTAGCTCTGTTACTTGCTAGCCTATATGATCTTGGCTATGTTACCTAGCCCTTTCTAAGCCTTAGTTTTCCCATCTATAAGACGGGAAGAAGAGTATTACTCCCCACAAGGTTATCATAGTATTGAATGAAGTAATTCATCAGTTTATTGGAGCAGGGTAAAAATTCAGTACACAGAAGCAGCTATTATTCTCATGGATATTCTCAAATCATCAGTCAGCCTGGCCAGTGTGGTTCGGTGGTTGAGCATGGACCCAAGAACCAAGAGTTCACTGGTTCCATTCATGGTCCGGGCACATGCCTGGGTTGCGGACTTGATCCCCAGTATGGGGGGATGCAGGAGGCAGCCAGTCGATGTCTTTCTCTCGAAGTTTCTATCTATCCCTCTCCCTCCCTCCCTCTCTAAAATCAGTGAAAACATATTTTAAGAAAAAGCGTCAGTCAAAGTGTATTATAATCACTAATTTTTTTGGAGGTATACATGAAATTTTTCAAACCTACTAGTGGTTAAGTGTCAGAAATGCTACTACAGGATTTTGTGTCATTTTCAGGAAATGTTTAGAAAAATAGGATATGGAATTCTCTGGCTTTGATTAGGTATGGATCTTCAGGAAAGCCCTGGACTTTATTAATTTGGGGCACTATTTAGTTCTCTGGTAATGAAACATTTTTTATTGCACAGAAATTTATTCTGGTTACTTTGCCTTTTTCCTCAGATCACAGAGTTGAAGGCTGATTTTCAATACCAAGAATCTCAGATGAGAGCCAAAATGAACCAAATGGAGAAAACCCACAAAGAAGTCACAGAACAATTGCAGGTGATGACTGCTCATTTTATGTAGTAACTCGTGTGTTTAATTGATTACATTTTAAGTGATCATCTCTTAGATTTATTTTTTTTCCAAGTATTGACAAGTCTAATCCACCTTATACATGTCTTCTATTGTTTCATTCTTAGATGTGTTCTGATCTTTCCCCCTCAAAAACAGAGGAATTAATAAATATTTTCTTTGAATTTGGGATAAAATAGATGTGATTCCAAATTTCTGAATTATAAATTCTGTTTATCCAGCACATTAGGGCACTCCATGGTTTGTTTGTGTTGCATAAAACATCCTTTTGTAACGGTGGATCCCAGGAGATTGAAGTATATTGATTAACCTCCAGCAAATATCTTCTTTCCCCCAAATATAGCTCTAGAGCTTGCTGTTGTTTTCTCTAAAATATGTTCATCTCTTACCCTAGCCGGTTTGGCTCACTGGATAGAGCGTCGGCCTTCGAACTGAAAGGTCCCAGGTTCGATTCCGGTCAAGGGCACATGCCTGGGTTGTGGGCTCAATCCCCGGTGGGGGACTTGCAGGAGGCAGCCGATCCATGATTCTCTCTCATCATTGATGTTTCTATCTCTCTCTCTCCCTCTTCCTTCCTCTCTGAAGTCAATAAAATATTTAAAAAATAATAAAATATGTTCATCTCTTTCTAACCTTCTATATCTGCCTGCATCTGCATGAAAAATGTATCCTATCCTGTTAAAATATCCTTCTTACCCTGTTTTTTGTTTGTTTGTTTAAGGCCAAAAACAGAGAGCTTCTGAAACAAGCAGCTGCCTTGTCCAAGAGCAAGAAGTTGGAGAAGTCAGGAGCTATAACCTCTCCGTGAGAGACCACAAGGAGGTTCGCCAGCAACAGCAAATGGATTCCTGGGTTAGGGTTGGCGAGTTGGGAACTGCAAGTTTTCTTAAGAAATCTCTATTTTATTACAGTTAACCTTTGTGTGATTGCAGTGGGCTGAATGGAAACACCTGTTTTTCACTGTGTTATGACTGCATGCTTGAATGTTTGGAGTTTCAGGCTCTTTTTCTCTCACTCTCACTCTCACTCTCCCAATCCTCTCTCCTCCCTTTCCCCCACCTTCTCACAGTACTACTAGCTCTGTCTCTCTCTGTACTGCTTTTTTCTTCTTCTTTTTTATGGTGGTTACTGCTCAGTGTTATGTGCAGAATGATTTTTTTGTCCATTGTTGAATCCTGCAATACCCATGAACAAATAGTTTGGCATTAATTTCCTATCACTGCCACCCTCTGAACTTTGAAAACTGCCACCTTAAGACTTGGTATAATGGACAAAGCTTTCTCTCTCCAATAAACCTTTTGCTTCAGGGTATACCCTTGGGTTTATTTCCAGGTATATTACGTATGAACTTTGTACTATGTATAGCCAGAATTTTATTTATTTAAAAAAAAAAGAATTTTTCTTGGCAAAGGAATAATGGTAGCCTAGCTTGTTCTTCTTGTAAAAGTGATGCCTCTTTTTTAAAAAAATCCTACTCTAGCTTTTAGTAAAAGAATCAAATCTTTTCTTTCTTGTTATCTTGGAGTCTTAAAAACTGATTGTTAAGGTGAAACAATTCAGTGCATAAGTATGGAGTTAAGTGCCTTTTGGAGGATTTCTTGGAAGAGCATTTAAGAAGATACTTAGGGTGGTAGCAGAGATTTGAATGGTCTGTCTTTGTAAGTAAGGGCAGAAAGAAAGGTTGTCCAGGTTGTACTGGACACTTCCCTCCCCCACCCCTTTCCTGATTGTTTTTATGTGACTGTTTTAAATTCTCACACTGCCACTTCTTTTAACAAAAAACCAAAAACCCTTACTTGCTTAGATCAGTTGTCATACTTGGCCATTGTCAGAGAAGATTTTTTTTACATGAGCAGATTCAAAATGGGATAATATTTAAACTACAGAGCTTTTGGGGGTCAGTACAGCTGCTCAAGTATGAACTCTGAGTCTGGTTGAAAGAAATGATATCACTGTAACTTCTCCCCTCCTCACCTTCTCCAGCCTGTATACTCCCTGTTTTTAACATAAATGCATTGAAAACAGGTGCTGTTCTCAGAAGCAGCTTGGTCTTAGCCAGAATTGTTCATGTCTATTCTCTCTTCTTGACCCAATAAGCAGGCACATGGTTTTACTTTTCTAGGAGAGGGGATAAGTTTGCATTTCTAGCCTTACTCTCAGGTCCTCTATATGATGTTTGTGAAAGAAATTAGAGACATGTAGTGTGCCATGATACAGTATAACCAACTATCTTGGAATCATTAACGCAGGGGGGTACTTGAGTTAGAGGAAATCATGAGGGCAGAGGACATTTGTACCTCAGGCTACCAATATTGTAGCAGGAAGTTTAACTTACTAGGCATTTCCTAGAAGCGAACACTTACCAGTGTGATAGCATTCTCACAAGTGGACCCAGGCATGTAAGGGGCAGATGTGGGAATGGGAGGCTTCCTTCTGATGAGAGAAACAATAGGCCATGCTGTTTCTATGTCACTCTAGGAAGGGTGGTAATGTTTCCTTCCAAGCAAGGGAAAAGGCAGTGCTAAATAGTTTTATAACTTTTTGAATGAGAAACTTTTAGGTAAAGACAAACTGTCAGATAATATTTTTCAAATGCACATATGTTGACTGTGGGGAAAAGATTGTAAAAAAAAAGTTACAGTCATGGTTTTTGTTTAATTTTAAAGACTTGAGAAATTCTGTTACATGAAGTGACAATATAAAAGCATATTTTATACTAAATCTTTTTTTAAGATCTTGGCACTTATATAAAGCAAATTCACGCATTTTCTAACTTTCTACAAGTTCTAAAAAGGGAAGGAAGAAACCTCAGTCTTGCAATTTTGGTTTTTAAAAATCATGACACTGTTTTACCATGAAATTGAGTAGCTAACTTTTGGTAACATCTTTTGTTTATTTGTATGTTTGTGATAATGGACATTTTAAAACAGGAATGTTTTGGTTTGTACAGACTTTGACAAATGTGCGTTAATAAAAATTCATATTGAGTCAAGTATAATCATTGGTGTGGTTTTTTTCTCATTTATTTTTTGCTGGTTCACCAGTAAATCCTATTATTCCCTTCAACTTAGAAAACAGTCAGTTTTGACTGGTGGCTGTGGCACAGCAGTTGAGGACCTAGGAACCAAATGGTTGCCATTTGATTCCCTTTCAATTACCAGTCAGAGCACCATGCCCTGGTTGTGGGCTTGATCCCCAGTAGGCAGCCCATCTCCATGATGTTCCTCTCTCATCGATGTTTCTATCTATTCCTCTCCCTCCCCTCTCTCTAAAAACCAATAAAAAAAACCATATATAGCCCTAGCTAGTTTGGCTCAGCAGATAGAGCATCCACTTGTGGACCAAAGGGTCCCGGGTTTGATTCCAGTCAAGGGCACATACCTTGGTTGCAGGCTCCTCCCTAGCCTGGGCCCTGGTCAGGGCTTGTGCAGGAGGCAACCAATCGATGTGCTGCTTTCACATTGATGTTTCTGTCTTTCCCTAAAAATCAATGGAAAAATGTCCTCAGGTGAGGATTAACACACACACACACACACACACACACACCCATATGTAAAAAAAAGAAAACATTGCCGAAGCTGGTTTGGCTCAGTGGATAGAGCGTCGGCCTGCGGACTGAGGGGTCCCAGGTTCGATTCCGGTCAGGGGCATGTACCTTGTTGGCGGGCACATTCCCAGTGGGGGGTGTGCAGGAGGCAGCTGATCGATGTTTCTAACTCTCTATCTCTCTCCCTTCCTCTCTGTAAAAAAGTAATAAAATATACTAAAAAAAAGAAAACAGTTTGTCTTGCTTGTCAACCTAAAAAATTTGAAGTCTGCCCTGTCCAGTGTGGTTCAGTTGGTTGAGCATCATCCCACACACTGAGGGGTTGCTGGTTCAATTTCTGGTCAGGGCACATGTTTGGGTTGCAGTGGGCAGCTTCTCATCGATGTTTCTCTCTTACTCTCCTTTTCTCTCTCTCTCTAAAAAATATATTTTAAAACAAATTTAAAAGCCTAACTATGCTACTAGAGAGTTTCATGTCCATCAGAGAATAGCTCATTCTTTCTTTTGTGACTTTATTTATCCAGTTGAAGTGCTTGCTTTGTTATAAGCACTGTGCTAGGCAGTGAGTATACAGCAGTGAAGAACATCCACAAAGTTACTGACCTCATGTGGCTTCCATTTAAGTGGGATATTGCACAACACCATTGTTCCTTGATTTTATATTTTATCATTATTATTCAAAATATAATATAGGAGGAACTTAAGGTATGAGTGAAAGGTTTTTGAGATACCATCTTAAGAAGAATGTGTTAGTTTGAAACCTTGCTGTTAGTTTAATAACAGGTACCTTTCAGGTATTATCACTTACATCCTAATTCTATTTTATAGACTCCATCCATGACAACTTATTTTCTCTAAATAAGTTTAAGATAGTCTTATTTTGTAGGTGCTATGGTCTGAATGTGTTCTCCCCAAAATTCATGTCAAAATCCTAACCCAAACATGCTAGTATTAGGAGGTGGGGGTGCATAGGCTCTGCCTTCATGAACGGAATTAGTGCCTTTATGAAGGAGGCTCCAGAGAGAGATTCCTTTGAAGCTCTATTACGTGAGGCCACAGCCAGGAGGAGCTGGCTGTAAACTGAAAAGAGGGCCCTTATTATAAAGCAACCATGCTAGCATCTTGATCCTGGACTTCCCAGCCTCCAGAACTGGAAGAAATTTCTGTTGTTTATAAGCTACTCAGTCTGTGATTTTTGTTATAGCAGCCCAAACAGACTAAGACTGTAGGCTATGTTTATGACCACCTTTATTGTGTAAATCATCTTAATTTATACATTACTCAGCCTTACACATTTATTTAGCAATAAAAAAAGACCAAATCCCTGACCAGTGTGGTTCAATTGGCTGGAGTATCGTCTCATGTACCAAAGGGTCATGGGTTCCATTCCCAGTCAGGGCACATACCCAGGTTGCCATTTGATCCCCAGTTGGGGCACGTGCAGGAGGCAACCAACCAATCTCTCTCTTTTTCTTCTTCTACCTTCTTCTCTCTCTCAAATAAATACATACATGCACATATCCTGGAGGATTAAATGTCATACAGCTACTGATAAATGCAACATTATAGATAAATCTCAAAAACATGTAAATTGAAACAAGCCAAACTCTGAAGAGTACATGAAATATGATTGCATCACTGTGAAGTCCAAGAACGGGCAAAACTAATGTGTAAGATAAAAATAAAAAAGTGATTTCTGGGGGTAAGTGGAATTGATTAGAAAGGAGTGTAGCTCAAAAAAACTTTCTGGGGTGATGATGAAAATTTTCTATATCTTGGTTTGGGTGGCGGTAACATGGGTATATACAAGTGTCAAAACTCTCTGAACACTTAATATCTGTGCATTCTATTGTATGTCAATTATAACAACAGTTAATACAGAAAAGTACTGCTTAATCCTAAAAATCGCTATTTTGAACATTCCTATACTTGGTTTTTGAAACACATATGCGTTGACTTTATAGTTAGGTGTAGAATTGCGGAGCCATAGAATATGTATGAATCAGCTCTGCAACATAATAGCTGTATGACATTGGGCAAGTACCTAGAACCTCTAGAGAGAACCAGTTTCCTTATCTGTAACCAAGGAGCTAATCTCATCTTGATGGGTGCCAACCATGAAAACTGTTTTTATCAATTAACAAAAGGACATAATGCTGAGAAACTTATCCTTTAAAATCACAGAGTTCAAGAAAACTGGCAAATTGAAATATCAGGCAGAATGGAACATTCTTGCTTGGAGGATCTGAGTTATTTTGACACAGAGAAGCAGCCTCAATTTCCAACCTGGGTGCAAAGCTTCAGATAAGGGGTTTCCAGATACAACATTCCATATTTATCTTCACCTTGTAGTTTCCAAGGAAACAGATCTCTGAGTCCTCTTATCAGCTCAGGCCTGATGAGAATATCTTTACAAATAGCCTGGTGTGCTTTGAGGCTATACTGAAACAATTCTTTTAAATTTTACCTACACTCCATTTCCCCCCCGCAAATCCTAGAATAACTATCTCTTCCTGTGCTTGATGTGATGCTCCGAGATTCCTCTGGTGTGCAGTCTCCCTTACAGCATTAAGTTAATAAACCTAACTTTGTCAGACCACACGTGGTCTTTATCTCATGGGCTTTATCTTGGGGATTACTGATAAATGTTTGTAAAATTTGTTCACGTCACCTGAGTAAGCATTTAAGAAACTGTGATTATTTTTTATTATTCATGCATAAATTCGGTATATGTTCATTTGACATCTAGTATTTGCAAGGTAAAAATGTATTGCTATGAAAGAATACACAAGGCTCTGGCCAGGGAGCTCAGTTGGTTAGAGCATCAATCACACTGAGAAGAAAAGGTTGCAGATGAAAGAAGCAACTTTCTCTTCCATTCTCTCTAAAAATCAAGTCAAATAAAAAGTGGCTATCCATCTGTGTCCTGTGCTATCCGTTCTTTTCTTTTTCAAAATTTGATTTTAAAGAGAAAGAGAGGAAGGGAGGCAGAGAGAGAAACATTGATTTGGTGTTCCACTTACTTATGCATTCATTGGTTGCTTCTTGTATGTGCCCTGACTCGGGGTCAAACTTACAGCCTCGGTGTATGGGGACGATCCTCTAACCAACTGAGCTACTCAGCCAGGGCAATAACCACTTTTTATTTTATTTTTTGTTAATCCTCACCTGGGGATATTTTTCCATTGATTTGAGAGAGAGTGGAAGGGAGGGAGAGAGACACACAGTGAGAAACATTGATGTGTCTGTGAAAGAGACAGACACAATGACTGACTGCTTCCCACATGCACTTCAAACACTCCAACCGGGGCCCAGGCCGGGGATTGAGCCTGCAACTGAGGCATGTGCCCTTGACTGGAATCGAACCCAAGACCCTTCAGTCTGCAGGCCGATGCTCTATCCACTGAGCCAAACCAGCTAGGGCTCCCTTTTACTTTTAGATGGAGAAAGAAAACAATAACAGCAACTACAGTGTCTTCCATTGCTACGAGAAAAATACCTTTATTACTTCACTTTACAGAGTAAAATGTAAATGAAAACATTCTAAAGACTCTTTTACAGTTTTAAAAAAGTACGGTTTACTATAAGATGACATAAAACCATGGATTCTAGAAAATGGTAGGGCTTTAACCAGAGTGAGAGCCCCCAAATGTTATTTGTCTCTTTATAGAGAAAGAAATGCTCTTATAAATGTTCCAACAAAAATACAGATAACCCTAGCCGGTTTGGCTTAGTGGATAGAGCGTGGGCCTGTGGACTGAAGGGTTCCGGGTTTGATTCCAGGCAAGAACACATGCCCGGGTTGTGAGCTTGCGCTCCGGTAGGGAGCGTGCAGGAGGCAGCCGATCAATGATTCTCATCATTGATGTTTTTATCTCTCTCACTCTCTCCCCTCCTCTCCGAAATCAATAAAAATATATTTAAAAAAATAGAGATAGACTAGCTTGCAAAAGCTCTAAGGCTGAATGCATTCACCCATTTGGGGTACCCTCCAGCAAGCAGCTTCCTCTCTTTACCATTCCCCAGAGATTGCAAAGCAGGCTGGGGTGGGGTGGGGTGAACACAGGAAATAAACACTACCAGTTCCCCTTCACTTCTCCCTATCTGGAGCTCCCTAGCCCAAATCCTACCCATGTCTTTCCATTTACCATAGCTCACAAAATGCCATCTTCTTTTTTTTTAAGTTTATTATTATTTATTATTGTATTATTTTCCATACAAACAACTGTAAACCTACTTTTGTCCCACCCTGTATAATGGTGATTCAGAGAGGGAGAGAGAGAAACATTAATGATGAGAGAGAATCATTGATCGGCTGCCTCTCACACACTGGGGATCGAGCCCACAACCCAGGCATGTGCCCTTGACCAGAATCAAACCTGAGACCCTTCAGTCCATAGAATGCCATCGTCTATGGGAAGAGGTCATACACTACAAATTACTTAAAGAAATGATTTTAAAATTTTGAGGGTCTAGTTCTCCAAGAAATCCTGGTTTGGGATACAGATGAAGAGGCTATTTGGATGAGATTTAGATGAAGAATGAATTTGGGAATATGAGAATGCGTTTTAGGAAAGTAGTGAGATGACAATGGAGTTAGCTTAGTGTTTGGGTTTTACAGTCAAATTAACCTCTGTGGTCTTAATTTTGTCAATTGTAAAAGGGAAAATAATGACGCTTACTTTGTTCAGTTACTTTACTTCAACATTTAAAAAATTAATTGTACATTATCTGTTCTGAAGGTGAAAATATAGTTAGAACATGGTCCCTTGCTGGGAAAGAGCTTATGAACAACTGAATTGCAGTGATGATTCACACATAGTATGTGCTCAATAAATATTATATTATTTTATAGTTTTGATTAGAAGAGGGGTGGAAGGAGAAATGAAAGTGGTTTGTAAACCGTAAAAGTACTCCAAATACTAACAAAGCCATAGAGGATGGAAGTAGAATGAGGAATTTCAGAAGTTTGGTTAAGGATCAGATTTTCAACGTTGTCTAATACTCCCATATTTGGGCCTGAATTCTCAGAATAGAACAGAAAAGGATGTTAGAGCTGAGATCATCTGGCACAATTTTATGCTAATCGAAAATTCTTGCCTGCTGTCACCGTGCTTTGCTGAGAAACAACACCGCACCCCCAGCTCCTCCAATCCCAGCTCCAACGATGTGACGTCATCGCCCCGCCAGTCAGGCCAGGCTCCGGCTCTTGGTTCTCAACCTTCCTAATGCCCAGACCCTTTAAGTTCCTCATGTTGTGGTGACCCTCAACCATAAAATTATTTTCGTTGCTACTTCATAACTGTAATTTTGCTACTGTTATGAATCGTAATGTAAATATCTGATATGCAGGATGTATTCTCATTGTTACAAACTGAACATAATTAAAGCATAGTGGTCAATCACAAAAACAATATGTAATTATATATGTGTTTTCGATGGTCTTAGGCGACCCCTGTGAAGGGTTGCTGGATCCCCAAAAGGGTCGGGACCCACAGGTTGAGAACCGCTGCAAGGGCACTGTCCCAGCCACGCAGGCGCATTGTGGGGCAGGGCGGGGCAGACGCATGCGCACTGCGTGGGGGTGGGGTAAGTGCGCACGCAGCCTCAGCCCCTTCCCCGCCCTTTCTCTTCCCGGTTTCCCAGTCAGCCTGCGGTCGGGCTTGGTGGCTGCTTCCGGTGGGACAGCGGTGCAGGGCGAGTCGGTCTCAGCTCCTCGTCATGTCCTACGGTCCCTTAGACATGTACCGGAACCCGGGGCCCTCGGGGCCCCCGCCTCGGGACTTCAGCAGCATCATCCAGACGTGCAGCGGCAATATTCAGCGGATCAGCCAAGCCAGTGAGCAGGGGGACGAGCTGGGGGGTGGGGGCTACCCCAAGAACAGGCCTGGGGGAGGCTGCTGGGACGCGGAGCCGGGCTGCGGCCAAGGCCAAGGCCACACCTGAAACCGTGTCGGGCTTTCCAGTCTGGCGATGGCGAGCTGTCATCCCCCAGCCTTGTCAGGCCCGGACTCCCCAAGGGTCCCGAGCCCCAGCTGGAAGGAAGCTCGGTCTCAGAGTTATGCCCTCCTGGTGTTGGGGCCAGAACAGCAGGCTGACAGCCCCAGGGTGGGAGGGTGTGTGTGTGTGTGTGTGTGTGTCACCTGGAGATGCAGGAGTGAGGTGACTGGGCGCAGTGGTCAGCCGAGTATTTCCTGTCATCCGCCTCCCTCCGCCCCGCCCCGGCCCCGCCCCCGCGCCCCCACCTCTCTTTCCTCTTTGACCAGTTTGCATCGGTTGTTGTTTACTGATTTAGACTTTAAGTTTACATTCTGCTCAGTTCCGGCTCCTTGGAAATCAGCAGCTTTCAATTAAGGGAAGTGGAGAGAGCTTGTGTTTGGGTGACTTAAAACAGTTCTTCCTTTAATGAATTTGGACATCAGATACAGTGACTTGTATTTGAGGAGGAAGATGACTTCTGTTTTAACGAAGAGAATTCACCAAAAACATTTCAGTTGACATCTGCCTTTTGTAGCAAAAGGTTTGCATATACATTTGTATTTCAAGCCTGTGAAGCAGTTGTTTACAAACCTGATACATAGAGCAGCTCAGGGACTTGGCCACAGTCACATAAGTAAGACACGGTAGAGCCGGTGGTGGATTTCAGAATGTCATTGTTCGTCTTAAAACTCCGTCCCCACAAGCAGGGTCTGAGGGAGACTATCTGAATGAGTCAAATACTGGCCATTTCTTGTGCCTGGAAATCAGCTCAGAGCTTTATCAATCGGAGGTCAGCAGCAGCAACTTTACTTGGAAAATGGTGATCATCATCCTTGTTGTTTGTTGTGTTTTTGGGAGCTTGGCTGTACTGTATTAGGCAGAACTAGTTGGTCCCGAATTACAATTATTTTCTGTATGAAGGAACAGTCTATCACTTTGCTTTTAAATTTAAATACACAATGTACAATTTGAGAAGTGGGAAGTTTTCGATGGGAAGGGATTGAGACTGGGTGATTTGAAAATGGAAAGAAGAGTAAGTGGCCTGTTTAATCCAGGCATTAAAAAAAAAAATTAACATGACCACTGGCTAGGAAATACAGTACTTTGTGTTGCAATTTCTCTTTGTGAGGGAGCTGTAATACAGGTTAGATCAGAAAATTCTGGTTCAATGATGAAAGTTTTCTGTTGGGGCGAAATCTCATTTTAATGTCTGTGAAATCATTCTACGTTTGAGTATCAGGCTGTGTGTTAAATACTATAGGAACTGGCATGGATCCTTTCAAAAGGGTTTCTATGGAGTACATAACTGAAATATAAAGTTGAAAGGGATCACTATTATAGAAGAGGTATAAATAACATTATGTAGGTATTCCGGGGGGAGAGAGATCATTTTCAGTTGAGAATGGTGTAGGAAGGCATTATGGCATTTGAGCTCGGTCTGGAAAGGTGATGGAAAGGATTTGAACTTTTGACAGCAAGGAGCGGAAGAGCATCCCAGGAAAGAATAAAACGAGTAAGTCATGGTAGTGGGAAAGCATGAGTTGTACATAGAAAAAAGTAAAGTGATTTGGTTTGGCTAGAGTGATGGACTTCAGAAAGTAGTGGAAAATAGGGTTGGAAAGGTAAGTTGGGGTCCAAACAGGAAGGGCTTGAAGTGCTGAATTAGGGGGAGTTGGATTTAATTCTTTAGGAACGTGTAAATTGAATTGGAAGGGAGACACTGGTGCTGTGACAGTAAAAAGGAGGGAAAGGATAGGAGAGGTTTCTTTGGTGATGGAATTGATAAGGTTTAACTGTTGATTGGGAATTGGGCCCAAGGGACATTGGAGTCAACCATTAATAACATTACTAACTAACATTTAGGTATATACTGTGTGCCAGGCAGTATGAAACATTCTTTACATGCATTATATTAATATTATAACAACCCGGAAATACAGCAGGTCACTGTGAGGCCACTGTGTGGGTTGTTGTAGGTACAGCTAAGGTTGACTGCTCGGTACAGAGGGTTGTTGTTACTATGTGTGGGGTACAGAAGAAAAATACTTAATTCTGCCTGTTGTAGAATGACGGGTCTGAGCAGGTATTGCTGAGGCAAATATAGGAAACATAATAATGGCCTCTAAGTTATCTATGAAGAAGTTAAAGAACAGCATTTCTGTTCTTTAATGTTGCTAATTTATTGATATTATTTTGTTTACTAAAAAATAAAAAACAGTTGAACTCTTAAAACTGATTATCATGGAACTCTATAGGTTTTTCTTTCTAAGTTATTTTCATATTTGCCCTTTGCTTTTTATTTTATTGCCACCCTCTCAAGTTTTCATGATCTCAGCATCTGTATTCCAACGGCATTCTCTGTGTCTCTGTTCCCATTCTAGCGCATCCTGATAATGCTATCTGCAGTATATCTAAAATCCTGTTTTCATTATACCACTCACCTTCTCAAGCGCCTAAGTGGCTCTGAATTTTTGCTGCATCAGATCTTAACATTCCTCCTTCCTTTTACTCTCTCTGTCATCTTAACCCAAATTAGCCATATTGTCTACTTCTCTACACCCTTTGCTGTAGTCAGGCTTTCCTTCTTAACATACCTAAACACTAGCTTTTGCTCATCCTGTTCTTCTTTCTTTAATATCTTTTCCTACCTCACTAGCTATCCAAATTATACCCATGGGATAGCTAGTGGTACTTAACTCCTGCCACTTGTTAACTAAGCCTTCCTTTGCTTTTGACAGTGAAATCAGAAAGCATGAGCTTTAGGGTCAGTAGGTCTGTGCCTGAGTCTCTGCTCCTCTGTGTACTGTTAACCTTGAACAGGTTATTTCCCCTTTTTACCTGTTATCCCATTTAAAAAATGAATAGTATCGTTAAAATGGGACGTTTGAAAGTGCTTAGTATAGTGTCTGGCACATAGTAGCCATTCAGTAAATGGTAGTCTTTTTGGTTTAGTTCCCTGCCCAACTATAGTTTATTAGTTAGATGAGCAGGCTCAGGAGTCAGGCCACCTGTATTTGAATCCTAGATCTGCTTCTTATAAGCTATGTAATATATTACTGTACCTCTCTTTTTCTCAATTTTCTCATTTATTAAATGGAGTTAATAATAATCTCTACTTCATAAGGCTATGAGGATTAAATGTCATGCGTTTAAAACAGTACCTGCAACATAGTGTTTAGGAAATGTTAGCTATCTTTTATTTTTCTTTGAATTTGCAGGCAATTTGTTTTCACAGTTTCACGCTTGCTTATATTCTGAATTCTTTAGTTAATTTATGCTTTTTGACCTTGTCATTCCAACTAGAAAGATCACTGTTAGTTTTATGGGAATAGAGAGACCATACATTGTACGTTTCTCTTCAGTTAGCTCCAGTTCCTGGCACAGCAATGGATATATAATTGGCATTCAATATGTCCCTAGTTGATTTTATCATTGCCAAATACATTTTTCTTATTCTTGAGTTTGATAATAATAGCCATCTTTAATTGAGTTCTTTTATATGCCAGACACTGTTCTAAATTTAGCTTCATATTATCTCATTTCATTCTCACAACAACCACATGAAAGTTCTCTTGTTATTCTCATTTTTAAGGTGAGGAAACTGAGGCACAGAGGAGTGGACTTTTTTGCTCAGGATCACGAAGCTAGAAAGTGGTGGAACCAGGAATAACACATAGGCAGTCATAATTTAGTCTTTGCTCATTACATATACTATCACTGGTATGGTAAATGGAAGATTATACCTTTGATATTTAGTATTCATTTTCAGTTTAGTCTGGAGCTTTACTATTGTAATATAGTGGTTTATTTAAAAAATATTTATAGATTTGAGAGCGAGAGAGAGAGATACACGAAGGGGGAGAGAGAGAGAAATATTGCTTTGTTGTTACACTTATTTATGCATTCATTGGTTGCTTCTTGTATGTGCCCTGACCAGGGATGGAACCTGCAACCTTGGTGTGTCGGGCCAATGCTCTAACCAATTGAACTATTTGGCCAGGGCTTACAGTTAATTTTTAAAAGTCAGGTCATTTTCACTGAAGCTATATAAAAACAATGTAAACCTAATTTTCAGAATAAGACACAAAATGACATCATTTTCATAAGCACCTCATAGGCTAGCATTTTCTCATTTGTTGTAAGTAATGTGTTCTAGGTTGAATTTTATTTGTTTGTTTTTTTGAAGTATAAATTAGAGCATTAGAGTCTGTCAAATGAAGAAGATCCCCCCCACCCCATGATGCTTTTGATATGACTAGACTTTGATTTGATTTGGATGGAGATTCAGATTCTGCTTAAAGCTGATATCAGCTAAAAACACATAAAGAGTGTTCAATTTAGAATAGTTCCTAGTGTGGATGTTAGCTGTAATGTCAAATAAATTGATTTGCTCTGTAGTCTTTTAAAAGTTTTAGCTAGGACATCCTTTAAAAAATGAAAAGTCACACACACAAAAATGTCAGTGATAGGAGAAATTGAAACCTAGTTTTTTAAAAATATATATTTTTTATTTATTTCAATAAAAGGAAGGGAGAGAGATAGAAACATCAGTGATGAGAGAGAGTCATTGATCGGTTGCCTACTGCATGTCTCACACTGGAGCGAGAGCCTGCAACCCGGGGATGTACCCTAACCAGGAATCGAACCGTGACCACTGAGCCACACCAGCTGGATGAAACCTAGTTTTATAAATAACAAAATTGCTTACATGGAACTAGAATGCTTAGAAAAGAGTTTTCTTATTAACCAGGTTGAGCAGAAAACCCTTTTAGATTCAATTCATTTTGATAAAAATCTTTTCAAAAAGTATCACTTTACTTTTTGACATTTTAAATACACTCAAGTGAAAAGAAGTGTATATGTAAACATTCTATTTATTTTTGTGCTTTAGGTTTATTAGGGACATAATTCTTAGATGTAAAATAAATGGGTCATTGCGACACTATTTTTGAATAAATCCCTGATGGTGGTGGTTATGGAGGGCAGTATGCAAAATATTCTGCTTCTTTAGGTTCCAGTAAACTACGGGCCTTATAATTTGAAATTTGGGGTATCTGATACTTGAATCTTTATAAAAACTTTTTTTTAAAATTTAAATTCTTTATTGTTTAAAGTATTACATAAGTCTCCATTTTCCCCCTTGACTTCTCCCCGGCCACCCCCACCCCCCAGCACATCCCTGTGTCCATTGGTTATGCTCATATGCATGCATACAAGTCCTTTGGTTGATCTCTTACCTCCCCATCCCCCACCTTCCCTCATAGGTTGGTCAGTCTGTTCGATGCTTCTATGACTCTGGTTCTATTTTTGTTGATCAGTTTATGTTGTTCATTATATTCCACAAATGAGTAAGATCATGTGATATTTATTTTGATAAAAACTTTTAGGAAGATATCTTTAGCCGAAACCGGTTTGGCTCAGTGAATAGAGCGTCGGCCTGCGGACTGAAAGGTCCCAGGTTCGATTCCGGTCAAGGGCATGTACCTGGGTTGCGGGCACATCCCCAGTGGGAGATGTGCAGGAGGCAGCTGATCGATGTTTCTCTCTCATCGATGTTTCTAACTCTCTATCTCTCTCCCTTCCTCTCTGTAAAAAATCAATAAAATATATTTTTTAAAAAAGATATCTTTAAAATATATTCATCGGTTGACACTCAACCACTGAGCCACACCAGCCGGGCTAGGAAGATCTCTTAATATTTAGGAATTTAGAAGGAGTTGATGGAGGTTTGGATTAATTCTGGTGCTTAGCTAGCAAATGATCCTATAATGTCTCCCTCTCCCATACTTCCCTGACTCCGCTGCCTTCCCCCAACACACACACACAACTTCAGGTAAGCTCAACAAAAGAAGTAAAAAACAATCTACATGAAAAAAGTTCTCAGATGGGAATACAGAAATAACAATTGATTTTTAATGGATTTTCTAAATAAAAATTCCCATTGCTCTCTAGGATAATAAGTTTGGATAGATGATTAATAACTTGATGTTTTGACACATCGCTATAATTTCTAAGGAGAGCGCTCTACTTTATAAAGACAGTCAATAAAAGGAGATGTTTCCTTGAACTTTTGTAAGATCTACCTTTATGTGTCATCTAGAGGGATGTGTGTGCGAGTGTGTGGTTAAGCAAATACAAAAATGATTAGAATGTGGTCCCTGTTCTCCAGCAGCATATAATCAGCCCAGTCCCATTTGTACACTGGTAGAGCCTCTCTAAGCCAAATTCTGGCTTGCAAAATAATTCCTTGGTTACACAGCATCATTCTGCTTTTTTAAATTTTTTTATTTTTTTAGAGCTTCTTTGTTATTACTGAATTTTAGCATTGAGCAGTGGTGGGAGTACTTAGAGATCATTTAATCCTCACAGAGTTGTAAAGATTTCATGAGAAAAACAAATCCACCCACACAAATAAAAAGTACAATGGCAAATAGTAAGTACTCAATATATGGTAGTTCAACCTGAATGTCATGTACAGTTGGTGAAAAGAGACCCAGCACATGAAATGACTTGAGTGGTGCCACATACCTAGTTAATACCTAGTCAGGTCTGGTTTAGAGTTCAGGTCTCATTGCCAGCTCATGTTCATTCATATCTTCTGCCTTAAAGACAGTGTCATGATATAAAAGGAAGGCTAACTCAGTTAATCAGTAATTACTTATATACCCACTGAGTGTCACTCTGCTGGACTCTGGTGAGCACACAGGAATATTCTCAAAGGTGGGAGGAAGTTGGGAAGGGAGCAAGTTAGAGAGCAAGGACATTAGCCTATCTAGAGTGGAGAGCTATTAAGTTAGGGAGGTATCAGATAGGCAAGGTGGGGCTACGTGGAACACTGGGATATGGAGGCCAGCCCTGTGTCACTACATTCTATTTCCTTTAAGCGTTAGCCTTTTGATAACATAACGTGGTACAAAGAATATAGCCATTGAAATTAGTCTTGGGTTTGAATTCTGGTTATTATGACACTCTGCTCAAAACCCAGTGGCTTCTCATTTAAAATCCAAAGTCCTTGCACTAGCTTATAAGGCCCTATACCAGTGGTCGGCAAACTGGCCCCTTGAGTGTGGCTCTTCCACAAAATACCACGTGCGGGCGCGCACGTACAGTGCGATTGAAACTTCGTGGCCCATGCCACGGGGCCAAAGAGCTGCATGTGGCTCGGGAGCCGTGGTTTTCCGACCACTGCCCTATACAGTCTAGCTCCCCTCTGCCTCTTTGGCCACTTCTGTTCTCTTTCTCTAGTCACACTGGCTTCCTCTCTGTTTCTCCATCACACCAAGTGCTCTTGCCTTGGGGACTTTGTACTTGATGCTCTTTCTGCTAGAAAACTTCTCCCCCAGATACTTACATGGCTGGATCTTTTACTTCCTCTAAGATCTTTGCTCGGTGTCACCTGGTCAGAAGTCTTCTCTGACCACCCTATATAAACTGATACCCACTCCCCACCCCCTGTTATTCTAGCCCTGACCTGAATTTATTTTTCTTTATAGTACTTATAACAACCTGGTATACGCTATTATTTATTCTTTTCCTTAAAATGTAAGTTTATTGAGAGCAAATATCTTGACTGAACTCTGTACACTATGCCTCCCCCACCCTCCACTTGTTTATGCTGTCTGAGTCCACCTTCTACCAAGGGACTGGGACCTGCCCAGTTCAGTCAGAACTATGCAAATAATATCCTCATTTGCATCTATACCAACCATTCATAACTGCATGATTTAGGCCAATCAGAACTGTACAATTTGGAAACCTCATTTACGTGAAACAGGCCAAAATGAGAGGTCCCTGGGTCTGGCTGAAAGTTCCAACCTTCTAATCATTTGGTCACTGTGGTGACCAGTCCCACCCAATCTAAGGTTATCTAGAGGCCCCACCCAAGTCACCTCATTAGCATAAACTTGGTGTGCTCAAAAGGGGCTCTTTATTAATAACCAAAGACACGCCTATCACTCAGGAAATCCCAAGGGTTTGTGCCAAGAACCAGAAACAAAGATCAACTATACTTTTTATTATAACATATCGAAAATATAGCCCAATAACACATAGTAAATGCTCAGTAAATTTGAATGTCTGCTTTCTTTCATAAATTATTTGTTTGGCTAGCCAGCTGATACCTTTAGTGATATCCTGATTCCCATTTGACTTAGATAAGAAAGAAATTGATGTGAAAAATTATAGCTTATATAATGCTGTAATTGATTTTATTTATTTATTTAATTGATTGATTTCAAAGAGATGATGGAAGAGGGAGCAAGAGATAGAAACATCCATGAGAGAGAAACATTGATCAGCTGCTCCTGCATGCCCCCTCTGGGAATAAAGCCAGCAACAGGGCATGTGCCCAGACTGGGAGGGAATTGAATGGGCAATCTCCTGGTGAATGCTCAACCAACTGAGCCATATAATGCTATCTTAGCAGAATGCAGTGATTATAGTGATTACGTCTTCCTATAATCAAGTAAATCCTATATTTCCATTATAAAGTTAGTTACATTTTTGCTAGAAAAACATGGTCTCAAAATAAGATAAAATCATCACTAAAAGTGCTGTAAACCTGCCCTAGCCAGTTTTTCTCAGTGGTTAGAGCATCAGCCCATTGACTGAAAGATCATTGGTTGGATTCCCAGCCTGAGTCAGGGTACATGTGGGAGGCAGCCAATGGATGTGTCTCTTTCATGTTGATATTTCTCTCTCTCTCCCTCTCCTCCATCCCTTCTACTCTCTCTAAAAATCAATGGAAAAATATCCTCAAGTGAGGATTTTAAAAAAGTGGGGAAAAAGTGGTATAAACCTATATGTTCTTGAGTTTAGAAATTTTGGATTCACACATCCATGATATAGTAGTGATTGTTTTGGCTAGGGAGAAGTAACTTGTGATATTGCTAAGGACTAGGTTGTTCAGTTGCCACTTAGGAGTAGAGTCACCCAGCAATCATTTAGAAGATTTTGCTTAATCATTGTTTCTTATCAGAGTTAGAGACTGTCCACAAAAGAAAGTCCAGCTTGAGAAAAAGTCATGTAGAAGAGTTTACTTGAGCCAAACTGATGACAATTGCCAGGAAGCAAAATCTCAATGAATTGAGAAAATGCTCCAGGTAATGGCAGCTTTACAGCTCATTATTATTTTTAAGAATGCCCCTAGAGGCTCTAAATGTTTAATTTTCAATGTTCTAGGTAAACCATATTTCTCTATATTTAAACTGAATATTTTGGCAGAAGTCACTAATTAATAACAGGTGCCTCAGGGGCTTACAGCTTATTTTATACATTAGAATCAAAGGAGACTTGCAGGTGGGGGGTGGGGTGGGGTTACATGAAGTCCATTGTTGGTAGATTAGAGATGTGGGAGAAAGCAAAGCAGGGAAATCTCTGAAATTGGATAAAAAGTAAAACAAAGAGACACATACTTCTTTTACATTGGTAGGTACACGATAGTTATCAATTACAACACAAAGATGGTGTGTAGACAATAAGATAACAAGGAGGGGTTCTGTGGCCTCATGTTCTGGTGATCTGGTGTGATGGCTGTGTCCTGAGGGGTCTGGAAAAGATAACTTTGACATCCCAAAGGTATGGTACTGTAGATGCAAAAAGACAATAGATAGGAGACTTCCCAGCAAGATGACTGTAGGTAAATGTGATCCTCTCCTCCTTCCACAACCACATCAAAATTACAACTAAACTACACAAGAACCACTATTCAGAACACCTGAAATCTAGCTGAATGGAAGTCCTACAACTAGGGATTTAAAGAAGCCACATTGAGACCGGTAGGAGGGGCAGAGACGCAGAATGGGTTGGTCCCACACGTGTGGTGGGTAATAATCAGGAGGGATATTTTGGCTGCAGAGGTCCCTCTGAGGAGTGAGGGATCCCAGCCTCACACCAGCCCCTGATCCCAGGGTTCCAGTGCCAGGAAGAGAAATCCCTATAACGTCTGGCTGTAAAAATCAGCGGGGATTATGGCTGAGTGAGACAGAAGGCTGCTGGAGCCCAGGGCAGTTCCTCTTAAAGGGCCCACACATGGACTTACTCTGATTTACTCCCTCTGTGTTCCAGCTCCAGAGGCAAGCAGCTTGAAAGGCAGCTGGGACATGAGGGGAGGAACTGAATCGTTTGTTATCAGGGTAAAAGCTGGGGTGGGGTGGCTTTCTGTCACACAAAAGTGCTGGCAGAGGCCATTGTTCCTTTTCTGAGACCCCTGTGCCCCCCAGAGCTGGCAGGCAGGCACCATATCTAAGTCTGCATCCACCAGGCTCACACTGTTTGCCCCACCCTAGTGATTCTAGAGAGCCTGCCCAACCCAACCTGTGGGGCCCACCCAAGCTGTTTCTAGTGGCTTTTTTTTTTTTTTAATAGGAATGGCTTGTCTTGGCTCATGCTTTGACTTTCCTAAAATCTCTCAAAAGAGCAGCACATGGTCTCGTTGTGCCTCATACTTCATGAAAAGTGGCCCCCCCACACCGAGCACTAGCAGCAGCTGGCCTTGATTCACAGCTTGACCTCACCTGGGCACCTCTAAGCCCAGAACAGGTAGCAGCCATCTGCAGATCACTTTGTAGCTCATGCTGGGTCACCCTAGGCCCTAATATTACTAATGTTGTAGCCCCATCCCATAACAAAGAAACAGAATTTACGGAGGATGAGGCCCAGAAATCAGGATTTTAAAGATTCCCAGGTGATTCTAATGTGCAGCCAAGGTTGAGAACCACTGCCCTAGGCAGAAAGTAGGTGGCACTGACCTTGGCCTGTACCTTCAGGAGGCCCAGCACACCCAGTGGACAGCTTCAGACCATTTCGAAGCACCACCCAACCACCTCAAGTGACACACTCAAGGGGTGTACTCAGTGGGCACCAAAGCCCCGCTGAAATAAGTCCTGCTCCATGGGGTGGTCCCTGCACAGCTGATCCTGCACGGTGATCAGGGATTGGTAGTCGGTGGTTGCAGCCAATCCTTGCAGCCTACTGGCCTGGGGGTAAACCCCTCCCATCGATGTGCCAACAGCAATCAAAGCTCAACTACAATAGGAGGGTGTACACAGCCCACATGGGGTGGAGGAGGAGCGCCTGGAGTGCCCAGCTTGGGTGATCAGGGAGGCTGTGGCACTAGATCCTACACAACACTTGTTACATTAGGCCACTCTATCAAGCCCCAGAGACGTAGCAGCTCTACTTAATACATGGAAGCAAGCACCGGGAGGCTGCCAAAATGAGGAGACAAAGAAATATGTCCCAAATGAAAGAACAGAACAAAACTCCAGAGGAAAAAGAAATGGAGACAGGCAATCTACTAGATTCAGAGTTCAAAACACTGGTTATAAGGATGCTCAATGAACTTAGAACTTCCACAGCATAAAAAAGGACATGGTAGCAGGACACAAAAGAAATTGAGGGCTCTATTCCCGTTGCAGAAATCAATGAGGACGGGTGGGGGTGTTCAGATTCCCAGGCAGGCTGTTGTTAAGAGTGTTCCTTCTTGCCCTAGCTGGTTTGGCTCAATGGATAGAGCGTCAGCCTGCAGACTGAAGGGTCCCAGGTTCGATTCTGGCCGAGGGCACATGCCTGGATTGCAGGCTCGATCCCCAGTAGGGGGTGTGCGGGAGGCAGCCAATCAATGATTCTCTCATCATTGATGTTTCTATTGCTCTCTTCCTCTCCCTTCCTCTCTAAAATCAATAAAATATATTTTTTTAAAAGTGTTCCTTCTTACTGCTAGATAATCAATTCCTTTGGATCACTGCTGGATCAGGGCTAGAGGCTTAAACATCCAGGATTCAAACATGATCATTCCTTAGTCTTAGCAAAATATCTAGGAAAAGGTAGAATTATCTAACAAAACCATGTATTAGACTATAGTTAGCATAGTTGAAAGAACACAGGTATATAACTGAGGTTGACTTTTTTGCCCTTCTACTTATTGTGTACCCTTATATAAGATACTTCTTTAAATATATTTCCTCCCCTGCAAAATGAAGATATATCTGCTTCAGATTTTTTGCTGTGAAAATAAGATAATGTATACAAAGCTCCTGATATAGTGCCTGGCACACAGAGGTGCTCAGTCAGTGGTAACTTTTTATTAATAATAAATATACATTGCCCAGCCAGTGTGGCTCAGTGGTTGAGCATATTTCCGGTCAGGACACATGCATGGGTTGCAGGTTCAGTCCCCAGTATGGGGCATGCAGGAGGTGGCCGATGGATGATTTTCTCGCATCGATGTTTCTAGCTCTCTCCCTTCCTCTCTCTGAAATCAATTTTAAAAATATTTTTTTAAAATATACATTGTCTTTGCTATAAAAAGTGTTTTCTATAAAAAATTATTGTGTACTAGTGGATTGTAGTTTTTATTGTGAATTGATATTTGGTATTAAGGCCCTTCTAAAGGTGATTACCACTCTGGCCTGTTTGGCTCAGTGGATAGAGCATCAACCTGGGGACTGGAAGGGTTTCTTGGTTCAATTCAGGTCCAAGGGCACATGTCCGGGTCGAGGGCTCGATCCCCAGTAGGGGATGTGTGGGTGGCAGCTCATCAAAAGATTCTCTCTCATCATTGATGTTTCAATTTCTCTTTCCCTCTCCCTTCCCCTCTGAACTCAATAAAAATAAATAAATAAATAAATAAATAAATACATAAATAGTTACTTCATTTTTTAAAAAATATATTTTATTGATTTTTTACAGAGAGGAAGGGAGAGAGATAGAGAGCTAGAAACATCGATGAGAGAGAAACATCGATCAGCTGCCTCCTGCACATCCCCCACGGGGGATGTGCCCGCAACCCAGGTACATGCCCTTGACCGGAATCGAACCCGGGACCCCTGAGTCCGCAGGCCGACGCTCCATCCACTGAGCCAAACCGGTTTCGGCAGTTACTTCATTTTTATCCAGTATTTGGAAAAATTCAGAAGTTCTTTGGAGGTGATGAACAAAACCATCACCCTCTACTTAGAGATGTAGTTACTCTATAGGACAAAGGTGAACCCCGAAATTTGTTTTTAAAAAATATATATATTTTGATTTCAGAGAGAAAGGGAGAGGGAGAAAGGGAGAGAAACATCAATGAGAGAGAATTACTGATCGGCTGCCTCATGCACATCCCTTACTGGGGATCAAGTCGCAGCCCAGCATGTGCCCTGACCAATGTGCCCTGACCAGGAATTGAACCGTGACTTCCTGGTTCATAGGTCAATGCTCAACCACCGAGCCATGCTGGCTGGCAGGAATTTAGTTTTAAAGGGAATGTATATGTATATGCCAAGGTTTTGATCATAGCAAGCTTTCTATTAGTTGCATATACTTGTTCAGGATATAGAAAGAAACTGGTGATCTTAGCTGTAGGGTGCTCATGATGAATCTATTTTTCTTTAAACAAGTCTTTCTCCCCCTTCTCTGCAGCTGTTCAGCTAAAGAATTTGATGAGCCAACTAGAAACTAAGCAGGACTCCGCCAAGCTACAGGAAAATCTGTGAGTAGCTTCCTAACAAGGCTGGGTTTTGTGAGGGTCCTTCAAGGACACACATAAAGTCATTGCTGCGGGGCTGCTTAGGTGTCAGGCCTGTGAAGTCAGAATGAGAGGCAGTGGGACATGAGGTAATAGGTGGATCTAGAAGAGGGGCAACAGAATAAATCAATGGATTGTGATCTTCCTGCCTCTTAAAGCCCTTGATCTCTGGTTCTTTCTTCCCTTGGGCAGTTTAGCAGAACAACTTAGGGAAATAAAGAAGGGAACCCTGCTTCTCTTGAACTATATTTTGCCTAAATGAGCCTCCCTGTTGGCAGAGGCCTGATGATCTGCAGAGCTCATTTCATGTAGTTGGATTTCCCAACTCTATACATTATTAGGAAGATGTATTCAGAATGATTCCGGGGGAGTCAGAGAATAGTAGACTGGTAGTAGGCACATGTGATTCTTTTTTTAAAATTTTTTTGTATTTTTATTGATTTCAGAGAGAAAGGGAGAGGGAGAGATAGAAACATCAATGAGGAGAGAGAATCATTGATCAGCTATCCCCTACTGGAGACTGAGCCCACAACCTGAGCACGTGCCCTTGACTGGAATCGAACCTGGGACCCTTCAGTCCGCAGGCCGAGGCTCTATCCACTGAGCCAAACCAGCTAGGGCTGATTCTTTTGATCATATCCTTCTGAGTACATTTCTGTTTTTCGAAGTTCTCTTCTTGGTCTTTAAAAGATATTGAATAGTGTTCTTTATTTCCTGTCCTAGACTTTGTGAAATGAGAGAATAACTTACTACATTGAGCGTTTTCCAGGGAGATGTGAATATCTCTGGATATGTTCGTCCTGTCTGGGATGTTCAGGCTCCTGTGGACTCCCTCTTGTTTTTGACTCTCTTGTTTTTTATCTTGGAGACCCCTTTGCAGTGAAAAAAACACCATTAATAATTAATAGTGTGGTTTCTCTGTCCTCCTGAAAACCTTTGTAGAAATGGCCAGATGGAGGAAATCATGACTGAGAGGAGCTCTTTTTGTATTTCCACTACATTTCTTTTTTCTTAAAATATATTTTTATTGATTTCAGAGATGAAGGGAGAGGGAGAGAGAGAGAGAAACATCAGTGCTGAGAGAGAATCATTGATCGGCTGCCTCATGCACATCCCCTACTGGGGATCTAGCCTGCAACCCAGGCATGTGCCATGACCGACTTCTGCGCATGGGCCACGAAGTTTCAATCGCACTGTACGTGGTATTTTGTGGAAGAGCCACACTCAAGGGGCCAAAGAGCCGCATGTGGCTCGCGAGCCGCAGTTTGCCGACCACTGTCCTAGTTCATAAGTTGACGCTCAACCACTGAGTCACACCGGCCGGGCTATTTCCACTACTTTTCACTTCCACCTAATATATTATATATCCTTGCCTCTTTAATGTCCTTCCCTCTCTACTCCTGATATATGTTTTCACACTATAGGGCTTTTTGTTTTAGAGGGAAGCAGCAGAAAGTCAAGCATAAAGGACTGGGAGGGAGTCAAAGCTAAAGCTGAAGGAGCATCAACTTTTAGCAAGAACTTGGGAGTAGATCTTGGGAGCTGGCTCCCTAGGGTAGGAGCTGTGCTTTTAATGCACATTTCACCCAGCTGCCAGGACTCTGTCTCTAGGCAGTGGACTGTGACAATAGCCGTGCGAACTCCTGGACAACTCATTGAGAGAGTTTTGTGTTAAAACTATTAGATTTAGCTGTGGGGCAGTGGCTCCTCTTACATTTCTGTCACAACTGCTATATGCTTTTCTTTTCTCCCCAAAGAGTAAAATACCTGATCATCAGATTTCACTGAGACACGTTCTTTCTACTCGGTAATAGGAGGAAGCCTTGACATGGGTTTGACTGGGTAGTAGTTCTGGAATTTTGTTGTGAACGCAGGCATCTAGGAACCTATTTCTTCGTGTACCCTTTTATTCTCTGCATTGTGAGACACCCGGAGGATAAGCTGATACTAACTATAGCAGCTCGCAAGAAGTGAGAAGATTCTGAAACCTGTCTTTTCTCTCTTAGGCAGCAGTTGCAACACTCGACAAATCAGCTTGCCAAGGAAACAAATGAATTACTGAAGGAACTAGGGTCCTTGCCCCTCCCCTTATCGACCTCAGAACAGGTAGGTACTTTCTGGTTTTTGGTTTTGTTTTTTAATAAAAAAGGAATTTGTTTTAATGGAAATACAGTGTGTGAAACAAAAATAACTTGGCCTTTGGTGCTAGATAGATCTTCTCTAAACCTCAACCTCATTATCAGTAAAATGGGAGTATGTGGCCATTGTGACAAGAAAAAGAATGTGTGCACCAGATCTTGCAAAGTGCCTGGCATTTAGTAGGTACTCAATATGTGGTGGCTGCAGTTATTACTAATAACATTAATATACTAATAAAATAGGTTTAACTGAAGAAGAATCTCAGCGTTTGCATCTTTTTGGGTTTGGGCTAGCAGCTTTACGTTTTCAGGCTTCATCCTAATTTGTTTTGTATCTAGTATCTCTATATTCCAATCACATGTCTTGTACATTTTGCCTTCACTTTCACAAGTCTTTCATAGGTCTCAGGTTGAGAAAATGCTCAGGAAAAAAAAGACTTCTCTTTTCAAGTAATTTTATTCAGTGGCCATTTAAATCCTTAAAAACACACACTTTTTATAGGGATTCATTGTTTCGTTGATCTCCCTGCCTTCTGTTCACACGTTCACGAAGTCAGATGTGCTCCCTCCATTGTGGCTGGACTCTTACCTGTCACT
>NW_005871245.1:1527945-1583074 GCF_000147115.1 Myotis lucifugus | reverse complement strand
TTCTCTCTCTTCCAGGGGAAAAACCTTCACCTACCTAAACCTGTTGTGTGTCCATTTTGTTTTTTAACGTTTTTAAAAAAATTATCCATTTTACATTTTAGGCACTTTTAAATTATATATATATATATATATATATATATATATATATATATATATATATGATTTCATAGAGGAAAGGAGAGGGCGAGAGAGATAGAAACATCAATGATGAGAGAGAATCATTGATCTGCTGCTTCCTAGGAGCATGCCTCCCACTGGGAATCGAGCCCACAACCCGGCATGTGCCCTTGACTGAAATTGAACCCAGGACCCTCAGTCCACAGGCCAACGCTCTTTCCACTGAGCCAAACCAGCTAGGGCTGCTTTTAACTTTTATACCATTCATGGGGGCACTTAACTTGTATTACTTTTTTTAAAATTTTAGATAAAGGGGAAGAGAGAGAGAGAGAGAGAGAGAGAGAGAGAGAGAGAGATCAATTTGTTGTTCTACTTATTTATACATTCATTGCTTGTTTCTTGTATGTGCCCTGATCAGGGATTGAACCCACAACCTTGGTATATCGGGACGATGCTCTAATCAACTGAGCTACCTGGTCAGGGCTTATTGTTGAACTTTTTAAGTGATGATGTGTTATGTATGATGGCCCTAAAGATGAAGCCTACAGGGGTTCTCAGTGAGTTGCGGCTGTTGGAACATAAAATAATATTAGTGTGTTGTTACCATCATTTTGACATAGAGTAGAAATAAGAGTGTGTTGTTGCTACATGAAACTTGTTTCATATATACTAGTATGTATGTATATGAGACTGGATCAAGATGTCACAGTCTTACTGTGTGCCTCGACCAAAAAAGTTTGAAGATCACTAGTTTAATCTGTACCTGACAAGCTATTTAATGACGTGTATGTTCAGTCTTTGGAGCTTTGGTGCCCCTTGCACAAAACAGAGGATGCTTTCTCGTCCTGCTACAGAGTAGTTACGATGGAAAATAATCTTCATGTACTCATTCTTTGGTTATCCATATGTGTGCTGTTTTAGTTGTTACTCATGCTGATATTTCAATATGGACAAAGTTCCATCCAAAATCTCTAAATTGTTTCAAAATTACCCCTCTTTTCCTCCCAGCTGTGCACTTAGAGAATACACTCTTGTAGATAATCTTAGTAGTAAAAAAGGAGTCTTAGGGTCTGAGGCAAACAGAGCATTGAAAGTACTTAAGAATTAAATAGTAGCCTAAGCGAAATATAATTAGAAAGTCAACTCTGCTAACAAACAAACAAAAAAGGATCTAATGTATTCCAAAATCAGATAGAAGTTATTTTTGGATTATGCATGTTATTGTTCCCTTCCATTATCTTGGATCATAAAACACGAAATAGATCTACAAACATACTGTTTCTAGTGAAATATAATTCCTTGATTTCCTTCCTCCTATTGTGCTGAATACTCTTTTCCTTTCAAGTCTTTGTTCATCTAATTAATCTTAGCCACATTACCCATCTTGTGCTACTGTCCTATGCCTCAAGCCATAAACTCTACTTTTCAGTATTTTTTTTTCATATTTATATACTATCATCAGTGATTATTTAGTTGCCAATGGCCTTTTTGGTTCTTACTCACTTTTCTTCTCTGATTCATTGATCCTCTTGCCCAGCCTGTCTCCACTGAAACCTTCTTCTTCCTTTCATTCTGTCCCTCAATTCTGGTGAACCTTTTCAGGCTTATTTTCTCTAACCCCATGTTGCATCTCGGCCTCCTTCTCTGAGTCTGTTGCTTCCTAGAATGGACATGCTCTGCCATCCATTGATCCTGTGATTTTCTCACTCTGCTTTCTCCCTCAGGAGTCCTATCTACTTTTACAAGCTCCCTGTCATCTTCATGAACATGACCCCCAGATCTTTTTCCAGCCCTAGCCTCTAAACCTCTATTGCCAATTCCTGTTCTGAACTCTCCTCTTCATCTGAAATGTAGTGTGTTGTGTTATATTAATTCCTCCCATTCCTCCTAAACACCTTAACTAAGCTGATTTACAATACGTATCATCATAGAAAATTTAGTCTTTAGACCTAATATTCCCACTCAACCAGACTTGTCCTGAGGGAAAAAGTACTAAGAGGAAAAAAACAACTATACTCTGGAGCCAAATTTCCTAGATTTAAATTCTACCTGTGCCACTTACTGTGTGTGACCCTGGCAAATTATTAACCAATCTCTGTGCCTCGGTAAAAGGGGGGACTATAATAGTAAAATAGGGACTATAATAGTACCTAACTAAGGTAGGATCTCGTACGGATTAAATGAATTACTATATAAAGTACTTATATCAGTACATGAACATAGTAGGCACTCTGTAAATACTAGCTATCATAAAGGGGCTCATTTAGCTTTATTTAGAATATTTAAAAAGTGGGAACAATCTAGAAGGAATGTTTACATAAAATTACTAGATCAGTTTGATGGAATATTATGTAACAAAGACCGTAATTGTGAAGCGTATGATAACTTGGAAAGTGTGTATGCTATACTTAAAAGAGTATTTTTGGATAGATTGGGGCATGATGTTTCCTCCCTCCCCCTTATTGTTACAATGTTTATGAAAATATAAAAATCCCAGAAAAAGAAAAAAAGTTCCTCATCTAAGTTTGCTTTCAGTATTACCATCACTCTCTTCAGTGTGAAATTTGAGTCATTCTTGACTTTACCCCCTTCCCCCACAGCCACTCACTAAGCCATTATGTTTCTTAAATTTATTTTTTTGTGTTCCCATTACTGACAGAGACGTATCCTCCTAACCTTAAATCTACAATAGATAGACTATTGCAGTAATCTTTTTGACTTGTTTCTTTTTTTCTGTTCTATCTTGTACAATATCACAGACTAATTTTATAAGTTACCATTTTGTACCCATTATGTTTCCTGCTCAGAAATCTTTGTTCTTTAGAGATTAAGTCCCCAAATTATTAGCTTGGCACTTAAAACCTGCTGTGGTCAGCCCCTTTCCTGCCTTTCCAATTTCATCTGTTAGCTATTGTCGTGAAAAAAATCTCTGGTTCCAGCCTTATAGGTCCTCTTCAGATTCCTACCACGGTGCCTTTGCTCACACTGTCCTCCTGCCTGGCTTTGCCTAGCCCCTTCTCTCACGCCTCACTCTTTCTTCAGTGACCCCTCCTCTTGAGGCCCTTTTGACTCCTTGAGTTCTTACTGATTATACCTGCCTCTAAACTCCTATAGTACTGATTGGATATAGCAGTTATTTATAATGATTTGTTACTTGTATGTGTATATCCTTTATCTATAAATACATGGTAGGTTGTTGAGATCAGGGGTGAATTTTTATGTTCTCAGCACACAGCAAGTGCTCTCACTATGTGTTTTTTGAGACATAGAATCGATATGCTTAGTTAAGGTAGCCTATATTTGTACAAACTAGTTTTCAGATTTAAAACTTAACCATAGTAAAGGAAAATGACCCTAGGGTTTTCAGGGAAGCTGTGAGCTCAGCATAGATGAATACAGTTTTAACACTTTAATAAAAACCAATCCCTGGGTCCATTCTGAGTTCAAAGGCGTTTATTTGGCTTTTGATTATTCAGGGACCCAAAATTCTGAAATGCAGTTCCTTCTGAGATCGCCTTACAAGGTGAATGACACCCAGTTCCCAGGGTTGTCAGAATGAATATTTTCGTTCTGACATGGCCTATGGTATTAACCAGGAATTGGAGTTAGCAATGAGCAAATTTATTAATTTAAGGAAGATCCTATTTCATAGTAATTTTCCCAGTAGGAAATCTTTAGGAGATATAATATACTGCTTTGAGTGGGTATGAAACCAAATGGTTTGAGATTAGTATGAAATTTTAAGTTTCCGTTTAATTTCCTTAGCGCCAGCAGAGACTTCAGAAGGAACGCCTCATGAATGACTTCTCTGCAGCCTTGAACAATTTCCAGGCTGTGCAGAGAAAGGTGTCTGAAAAGGAAAAGGAGAGTATTGCCAGAGCAAGAGCTGGATCTCGACTTTCGGTAAGTTTATTCCCCAAAGACCTTTGCAAATTTCAGGATGTTCTTTCCTAAGTTTTCCCCCCCTGACCATTAGCCTTTGTTTACTATTTCCCCAAATAATAAATACAGACATTAACTGCTGCAAAATGCCAGATTAGTAAAACCTGTGTAAAAAAAAAAATGTGTGCATATGGTCAGACTAGAAAGGACTAGAAAGGTTTTAAAAAGTGACAGGTAGGATTATGTACAATTTTCTTTTTTATTATATTGGTCTTTGTTAAAAAAAAAAAAGAAGAAGAAAGAATGAATCTGTTTCTTGGAATATAGTACGCTAGGTTATTTGGACTAGCTTTCTCTTTGAAAAGAATTAACAAATACTAGATGTTATCAACCCAACTTCTCAAAAATACCTAAGATCCATGGGAATATTAAGGTCAAAATGTAAGAGAAAGTGAGAACCTGTAGAAGTGAGCAGAGCACTGAAACTGCTTTTGCACTGAGTATATTTACTGAGGATAAACTTGAACTTCAATTTTTTTGTTGTTGTTGTTAATCCTCACCTGAGGATATTTTTCCATTGACTTTTTAGAGAGAGACAGAGAGAAAAACATTGATTGGTTGCCTCCCGCACACACCCTGACCAGGGCCAGAGATCCAGCTTGCAACTCAGGTTCATGGCCTTGACTGGAATAGAACCTGAGACCCTTCAGTCTATGGGCCAACACACTAACCACTGAGCAAAGCTGGCCAGGGCTCATCATTTTTAAGCCTCTCTCCTGCCCATGTTCTCTCATCTTGTTTAGTATGCTTTCAGTTCTGAACACAAACTGGAATGCAGGTTTTTCTTTCTCACCCATTTTCTAGTCAAGACAGATTGCCAGAGCCCTGTGCCGTCTTGTAGATCCTGTTGGAGCCAAGGGCTGTTGCTTCTTTACACTTTAGCTAAAGAAAGCTACTGTTTTGTGTGTCTGTGACATGTTTCTGGATAACAGCAGCAATAATGCCCTCTGCTTTCTAGGCGGAAGAGAGGCAAAGAGAGGAGCAGCTCGTCTCATTTGACAGGTAAAGGAATTATTCAGACACCTGCTGGCTACTTGAGATGGGATTCTATTCTTTATACTTTTAACCAGGGGTCCTCAAACATTTTAAACAGGGGGCCAGTTCACTGTCCCTCAGACCGTTGGAGGGCCGGACTATAGTTTAAAAAAAAACTATGAACAAATTCCTGTGCATACTGCACATATCTTATTTTGAAGTAAAAAAACAAAACGGGAACAAATACAATATTTGTATTTGCATGTGGCCCGCGGGCCGTAGTTTGAGGACCCCTGCTTTTAACTTTAAAAATCAGTGAAAAAAAACAAGGAAAAATAAAGAGAAACCCGAGGAGGTTAATTTATAATCCACCAAATAAAACAATGTCAAAACCACGGGATTCCCAAAGATCTTTGAATTATTTAAGGAGTAATATCAAGGTGAATAAAAAATATCAGGAACCCTCCCTGATGTCTATATTTTGAGGAGAGAACCTGGCTCATTAGGAATAAGTATGAAGCCACAAATCTACAGATTAAGAGGTCTAAATCATTTTATCTTTAATTGAGATTTATCATTTTCTCACTTAATTCTTCAAAGTTATTAGGTCTCTGTTTACTCATCTCTAAAATGGAGGCAACTCAATTTCTCTTTTCTTAACTTGTTCAAACTGAATCAACTACAGTAGGTCCTCCAATAACACCGTTTTGTTCAACTTTGTGTGTTTTTTTCTGTGGTTTTTTGTTGTTGTTATTGTTGTTTTTAATTTAAATTCTTTATTGTTTAAAGTATTACGTAAGTCTCCTTTTTCCGCCATTGACCACTCCCTGGCCACCCCCACCCCAACTTTGTTTTCTTATAGCCTTGGCGAGATGCCATAGGAACTTAATTTTTGTTTATATCCATTAGCCTATGGTAAAATTGGTTTCATTATATGTCATTTTAAAGTCACAGAACCTATCAACATTGAGTGTTTACTGTAATTCCATAGAAATGTATTTGTACTATTAGTTCAAAACTTAAAATGTTTGGTCATAGATAGATATCTATCTCCCTTCCCTAACCTTGAGGTAGGGATGCTGTATTATTCAGCTTTGTATCTCCAACACATGGAGGAATTTTTTTTCTTAATGTAAGGACAATGTATGATTTATGCATACTGGTGAAAACAAATGCTTAATACTGGATTTTCAAAGTGTTGCATGTCTAATATAATGTATCACATGCCATTCTTTCAAATATGGTACCGAGAAAAAAAGATTTACCACATTTCACTAATTTTTTACTTTAGTTTTCTGTTAAGAGGTATTTAACTCAAAGCATAATCTTTTTTAAAAAATATTTTTTTTATTGATTTAAGAGAGGAAGGGAGAGGAAGAGAGATAGAAACATCAATGATGAGAGAGAATCATTGATTGGCTGCCTCCTGCACGCCCCCTACTGGGGATCGAGCCCACAACCTGGGTATGTGCACTTGACCAGAATCAAACCCGGGACCCTTCTGTCTGCAGGCCAATGCTCTATCCACCGAGCCAAACCAGCTAGGGCTCAAAGCATAATCTTAAGATTTCTGAAGACCAGGAGATGTTTTTCTGTTGGACTGCCAGGTCATTTAGCCTTCCCTTCTCCACCCATTTAGTACCCAAGATACCAACACAGCTTGCACTTTGAGAGTGTCCTGGAAGGGAATGGAGTAGTATTCTTCGTTGACTTCAGATCGCTGCCTACTTTCCTTGTCTAGCAAGTCCTAGCAAGATTGCAGAGTATACCCCGAAATGGAAACAGCAAGGAGTCCCATCCCTCATAATTCTGCTTCATCCCAGTCTTGCCCATGAAAGCTGGGACTTTGTTTTCTTGGTGTTGTAAGCGCTTTGCCTCTGGATATGAAAACTGTGGCCCCAGGGCCTTTGTACTGATTGACACCAGAGGAGTTGGAGCCTGCAGTGTCCTCGGATAGGCTATGCTGGCAGTAGAGATGCTGTAGCTGTCTCAGGCACACCTTTGAGAGGAGGAATCAACTAGAGTGCTTGTCTCCCTGCAGCCATGAGGAGTGGAACCAGATGCAGAGCCAGGAGGATGAGGTGGCCATCACCGAGCAGGATCTGGAACTGATTAAGGAGAGGGAAACGGCGATTCGGCAGCTGGAGGTGAGCGCCAGGTCATGGTTTTTGTTTGACTTAATGTATCAGTGCTGTATAATCCACTTGCTCCTCCCTGACCTTCATCTGTGGCAGTAGTTCCGAACCCTGACAGCACATTAGAACCACTTGGACTTATTTAAAAAAATCCCCAGCTCTTCTCCCTCACACACCATTTATTAGTTTGGACTATGTGAAACTCCTATTTTTTGTAAGTTAAAAATGGGCAAATATCCACAAGAGGCCCTGGGGGTGGGTTGTGTTTTGTTTTTAATTTTTTGACTTTAGAGACAATGATTTGTTGTTCCACTTATTTGTACATTCATTAGTTGATTCTTGCATATGCCCTGGCTGGGGATTGAACCTGCGACCTTGGCATATTGGTACAACGCTCCACCACCTGAGCTAACCAGCCAGGGCATCAGAGATATATATATATTTTTAATTTCCCAGATGATAATATGCATTCAGGGTTGAGACACACTGCCCTGGGTCCCGTCAGTGTCTGGTCTTAGATGAGATACTTCATCCTCAAGTTGGATTATTTAATTTCCTTCAAAGATATTGTATCTTTCTTTTTCTCCCCCACTGCTATTGGTTCTCTAACATTAGAAATACTGTTATAGCAGGGAGAGAGACATATTGAGCAAAGTAACCTAGTGAATGTAATGGGCACTTCACATTCAACAGAATTAAGTCCAAATTCCTTAGCCAGGCTCGATTTTCATGTCCAGTCATTTCCTATATCTAATATACAATCCCTGTTCTAATCTATACCTATAAAAAGCTAAGTTGACTTACACCTGTGCAATACATCTAAAGCTCTCGCTGGCGCCAATCGCATACGTGTTTCAAACTATCATTGTCGATTGTAAATTTGGTTGACACTTCTTTATAGAGAAAGGGCGAATAGCGATATTTACAATATTTCTTCTAATTAATTTCCTTTCACTGTGCATGAATCCATGCGCCAGGCCACTAGTAGGAAATAACATACTCTTATGTGTCTCCTGTCTTCTCATACTACACTTCTGGCCACCAAATGTGTAGGTTTTTCCCCACATCAAGCAATTCTGCCACACCAGCTGGATGTCCTGCAATCTAACTCAATTCTGACACTCTCTACCTGGAGATAGCATCAGATCCCACAGGCTGAGTTCAATCCCACGCTTCAGATACCACTGTCAAGTCCAGGTTGTTACCTGTGCTTCTGACTGACAGGCTCTAAATTGGAGGTTCCTATCACCCCCTCCTTGGTTTTGATTAATTTGCTAGAGTGGCTCACAGAACTCAGGAAAACAAGTTTCTTACTAGATTACTGGTTTATTATAGAAGAATACAACTCAGGAATAGCCAAATGGAAGAGATACATGAGGCCAGCAAGGTATGTGGGAAAGGGTGTGGAGTTTCCATGCTTTCTCCAGGTGTGCATTCTCCCAGGAACACCATGTGTTCACCAACCCAGAGCTCTCAGAACCTATTGTTTAGGATTTCTGTGGAGGCTTCATTTCATGAGCTTGACTGATTAAATGATTGGCCTTTGGGGATTGATTCAGCCTCCAGTACCTCTCCCCGCCCCAGAGTACAGCTGAATGTTCCAAACCTCTGATCACAAGGTTGGTTCCCCAGGCAAGCATCCCCCATCCTTAGGGATTATCCAGAAGTCAAGTCTTTAACATAAACTTTGGTGTGGTTGAATAAGGCTTGTTATGAATAACAAGACACCTTTATCTTTTATCACTTAGGAAATTCCAAGGTTTTAGGAGCTCTGTGATGGGAATGGGACAAAGACCAAATATATATATTTATTATAAATAACAATATTGCATCTGTGTTATAGCCAAACTGGGCTATTTGCTCTTTAACTCAGTTACCTTTCCATTTATATGGCTTCTCTTTTGCTTTAAGGCACAACTCAAGTCCTACCTCTCCTACAAAGTCTTTCTCCTCTACACAATGTTCTATACTATTTATTAGTCATTTCCCATATAAAAGCCCTTCTTTTTTATCTTGTTGTGTGCTGATCCCCTCAATTCCTCCTTAGCTATTAAGTCCTTTTGTATCCACAGCAACTAGTAGTTTGTCCCAACAAAAGCAAACTCTTAGCAAGTAATTGAGGGTGATAGGAAGAACTATTCTTGTCAAGTTATGATTAGGAAGTCATTGCTTTCAAGGTATCAGTTTTTATTGTAGCATTCGGAGAGGCAATGTATTGCAATGAAAAGAGCATGGGTTTTAGAGATGTAATCCGAGCTGCAACACTTAGTTTTCTCACTGAGGAGCTATGTGACTAGACAAATTACATAATCTCTCTGAGCCTCATTATCCTCAAAGATACTTACTTCATAGAGTTACTGAATGATTAATTTAAACTCTTTAAAAAATGTTTTTATTGATTTCAGAGAGGAGGGAGAGGGAGAGATAGATAGAAACATCAATGAGAGAGAAACATCAACATCTATTGGCTGCCTCCTGCATGCCCCCTACTGGGGATGGAGCCCGCAACCCAGGCGTGTGCCCTGACTTGGAAACAAACCGTGACCTCTTGGTGCTTGGGTCAATGCTCAACCATTGAACCACAACAGCCGGGCCTGAATGATTTTTTTTTTTAATATATTTTATTGGTATTTCACAGAGAGGAAGGGAGAAGGATAGAGAGTTAGAAACATCAATGAGAGAAACATCGATCAGCTGCCTCCTGCACACCTCCCACTGGGGATGTGCCCACAACCAAGGTACATGCCCTTGGCCAGAATCGAACCTGGCTACCTTTCAATCCGCAGGCCAACGCTCTATCCACTAAGCCAAACCAGTTAGGGCTGAATGATTAATTTAAATATAAAGGAGGTATAGTAACATAATGAAAACATCATGAACTTTTAATTCTCAGTTTGGCCACTTGTTGTGAGACCTTGACACAAATCATTAAACCTCTCTGAGCCCCAATTTTCTCTTCTATAGAATGAGGATAAACATGTCTCATTGGGTGTCATGAGAACCAAGTAAGTAATAATTCATAATAGCTAACACTATGAAGTGCTTATTACACAGTTCTAAGAACTTTATATATGATTTATAAGCCTTAAAAACACATGTGTTGTCCTAGCTGGTTTGGCTCAGTGGATAGAGAGTTGGCCTGCAGACTGAAGAGTCCCTGGTTCGATTCCGGTCAAGGGCACCTGTGCCTGGGTTGTGGGCTCAATCCCCAGTAAGGGGATGTGCAGGAGGAAGCCAATCAATGATTCTCTCTCATCATCGATGTTTCTATTTCTCTTCCTCTGCCTCCCTCTCTGAAGTCAATAAAAATATATTTTTAAAAAAACAACAAAAAACACATGTGTTATGTTAATAGCTTCAGTTATGTTACTAACTTCAGGTAAGTAGAGGAAATGAATCTCTAACATGTTGCCTAATGTTAGTTAATTGTTTTTGTGTTCCTTAGGCTGACATTTTGGATGTCAATCAGATATTTAAAGATTTGGCTATGATGATCCATGACCAGGGTGATCTGATTGGTATGTATTATTAATACCTTCTGGGGCCCTATATCACCTGCCTATTCTCTCTTTTAGATAATGTAGAAGTAGCCATCTGGAAATTAATCCTAAATTCCAATAGATACACACAAATGTGAGCGGTCTTTTGTCAGAGCTGGTCCATGGCTATTAACAGGTTAACTATTCTGTCTCTTTTTTGTACCCCATGGCTGGCTATAATTTTAATTTAGAGTAGCTTAGAAATTTTTTTCTTGTCATAGGTGTACATAATTTTTTCGCAACCATTTGTGGGTGAGTTGTATACTTTATAACCCTTTCCTGTAAATACTTCAGTGTTTATTTCCAAAGAATAGGGCTATTCTCTTACGAAGTTAGTAACTTTTTTTTTTTTAATACTGATTTTAGAGAGAGGAAAAGGGAGGAGGAGGAGAAAGAAAGAGAGAGAGAGACACACACATTGACCAGTTGCCTCCCATATGCACCCCAATCTGCAACCTGGGCATATGCCCTGACCAGAATCAAGCCGGTGACCTTTTGGTGGTACATGGGATGATGCTTAACCAACTGAGCCACATTGGCCAGGGCCGGAGTTAGTAACTTTTGTTTTCATGGTTGGATAGTTAGAATGGTGGTGGTGAAACCAGGATCCCCATAACATCAGAAGTTTGTTCAGTTTGCTGCCTTGCAAACATCTGAGTTTGATAAAATTTCCACTGCCCTTCTTTTTTGCAGATAGCATAGAAGCCAATGTGGAAAGCTCAGAGGTGCATGTGGAAAGAGCCACTGATCAGTTACAGCGAGCTGCTTACTATCAGGTAAAAGGAGGTACCAGAGAAAGTCACTCTGTGCTACAAGCTTTATGGGCCATTAGAAAACACCAGCGATTTTCAACCTTTTTCATCTCATGGCACACATAAACCAATCTCTAAAACTCTGCGGCCGACCAAAAAATATAAAATAGGTATAATTTAGGTTGTTTGGTGTGTTGTTATTTTTTACAAAAAATTGGTATAATTTTGATTCATTCATACCAGACCGCTATTGTTGTGTTGGCTGTTGTAATTTTTTAATTTGACAATCTAAGGGAAAAGAGGTCAGGTATTGCATGTTTTAAAAATTCTTGCTGCACACCAGTTGAAAATCGCTGGAATACACTGACACATTGAGAACAGCTGCAGCCTTTTTCTTAGGCTTAAGTTGGAGACAAGTAGTCATAATTGCAGTGCCAGTTCCGTTTTTAGTATTTTCCTTTGCAGAGAGATCTACAAAAAGGCATCAAACCTTGAATAAACTTATATAAAAGCTTCTTAACTACCGAGCTAACCCCATATGCTAACATGATACCTAAATTTGGTTTAAGGCTAATTTTATATCCTAAACAGTTGAAATACAGGGTTTCAGTTAGGGTAACAATTGGTACAAAGAAGAACTTTGCAGATACTTTCTGTTGACTTTGCCACAGAGGATGGACATAAAATCAACTCTGACTTCCGTTTATCTATGAATATATAGGGGTTTGTCATTTTGGGGTTATTTATCTATGAATAAATAGTTAATCGTTCTACTTTCTGGAAAGTGATATTCTCTTACATATTATTTGAAACCGGTTTTATTACGTATCTGAGTCTTTATCTGTGTACAAATATTGTGGATGAGGTCCTTCTCATTTCTCAATTGGGTGTTGCATGACTTTTTAGAAACAAACAGCATTTTAATAATTTTCTATATTCCTAGGATAGCTGTATTTTACCTGGGAATGTTCTTAAAGAAATTTGTTTAATAATAGTGTTTCCTTTTAAAAACTGAGTGATGACTTTAGTATCTAACGGCAAATGAATAATTAAGTAAATTATCTATATCCACTCAATGTTATATTATGTGGAAATTAAAGATGTTTATGAAGAGTTTATAATAACAAAATTTTGATGCTAAAATGTTATGTGAGAAAAACATCAAACATCATATAGTATGATCCCAATTATATCAGATAACAATTTGCATAGATAAATGAGGAACTATAATCAAAATGTCAACAGTTTTATCTGTGGGTGATTATTTTGTTTTCTTTCTGCTTGTCTGTATTTTTTACATTGAACATGAAATTTTACAATAGGTATAAAACCTTTATTAATATATACATGCACAAATAACTTACTTCATTGCACATAATGCCTAGCAGTATTGGTATAAACTTGCTAAATTATTTTTGGGAACCTGGAATTAAAACTTGCACTAATTCCTAGCTCTGGTAACTGTTAAGATTTTGGGCAGTTCTCTGCATATTCACTCATGGATAGAGTTGATTTTGAATTACCAGGAGGCAGATTTATGAAGCACTCTTAGAATAAAAAATTTCACCTGTTTCATGAGTGTCTTCTTAACATATTTCTCTTCTCAGAGAAAATCTCGCAAGAAGATCTGTATCCTGGTGCTTGTCCTGACAGTGATTGCTGCTATCTTCGGACTTATTATGTGGTTAGTTTATGGAAAGTGATTGCCTCAGAGCTTTCTCCCACGGAACTGTTTTCAAGGGCAAATACTTGCTGGAGTCTGCCAGAACAAACTGATCACAGAAGAGAACATACATCAGAACGTCCTGGAATAACTTAGTTAGAAACTAACTACTAACCAGTCCTTGGAATCAGTGACCTATGGAGACAGTATTTATCAATTTATGTATACATTTTATTGATTTCTCAAATTAGGAATTAATTTATGTAGATTTTGCTTTCTCTTCTATTCTGATTTACCCTTCATCCCACGTATTTACTGAAAATTCCATTCTAGATATTCTTGTTTTAACAGGGACACTACAGACTTGTAAATTTCTTTTTATGTGTATACAAGATTTACCTTTTTACTAGCAACTGACACAGAATTACTTTTTAGCACCCAGCATATTGGAGTCTGTCAGAAACTGTATAATAAGCTGGCAATTTTTATTATTTAACATTTTAATTTGAATTTGTAAGAAGCCTATTCTCTGTCTGCTTTGAAAGATTTTGGCAATGTATTTAACTAGAAGGTAAGAACTGCACATGTGATCCAGATTAAATGAGAAGTATCGATTTGAGCTGGCCAGTTGTGGGTTTAACGTTTACTTTATTATCTGCTAATGTCATCCACAGTAGTTCATCCATATACACACTAAACCATCATGTTCACTTTTTGAAGAGATTAATTTAATTGACATTACTATACTCCAAGGAGTTCCTTTCCCACCTGCTTATATAGAAAGGGATAATTAGACAAAGCATGCTTTTGGAAAGCAAATAGGAATTGTTTGGAATGATTTGATCATTTTGTTGGTGTTCAGTTGTGGTTCTGCATTCCTGGTGAATGATGATGTTACTGTCAAAACACTGTCCTCCCTTATAAGGGTCACTGGGCATTTGATGGCAGGAAGATTCGAAAGGCTAGACTGAAGTTGGTTTAAAATTTAGTCCTGTGAACCTGGCGATAAAGCAAAGAAAAGGTTCATTTTTGTAAATAATACTGGTTTGGAATAGTGATATTAGACTTATCTTAATTTATGAACAAGAAATTAATCTATGCATAGTTTTAGACAAAAAATGTTTCAATAAAAGATTGTTGTCTTGTAATATAAATATTGTTCACTTCCCTTTTTAACAGGTTTAGAACAGTTAAAGGGAATGTAATTTCTTTAGGCTCTCACATAATTTATGTGAATTGGACCAACAATTTCAGTTCATCTTTTAGTGAATTAGAGGATTTGACCATGCTGGATATATTTATATTAATTTCTTCCAATCCCTTTAATGTTACTTAATCTTCATTTACCAAGCTAATGTAAATGGTAGGGAAACAAGAGCCCAAATGCATTCTTGCACCATTCTACCCACTTAATACAAATAAACATTTAAAAAACTTTTGTAGTAAGTTTTTATGAGTTAAACCTCCTAATGTGGTAGATTTTAGGTAATGTGCTATTCTTTAGAAAAATTGAGACCTGCAAGAAGACTGGGAATCAGAGGAGGATTGATTTGGGGTGGAGTTGGTGTTACTGCAATCCTTTCCTTGGAAAACAGGATAGAGCTACTGGGGTGTCACAGTGGCCAAAGCAGCAGCTTCAGAGCTAATTTCTTGGTTCTATGATCACTGCCCCTTAAGCTCCAAATTACAGCTGGACTTGGATACATCATTTGTAACATTCCAAGCAAGAAAAAAGTCTTGATCGTGAAAAACTGTTGCACTCTGGGTAAAATGAAGCCACCATAGTTCTGTTCTGTAATACTATATAATCCGGTGGTGGTGGTAATAGTGGCCATAGGTAGCAAATAGAATTGGAATGGCCTAGAATTTGCATGGCCTGAAATTTGTAGCAGTTACCAAGAGGTTCTGCTAGATGGTCCTAAAAACCTATTTATTTATAGACGCCTTATCTATGTTTTATTCATCATTAGGGGCACCCTGGTCTAGGACAATTGTTCTGAACCATGGCTTCACATTAGAAACTAGAAAATTACTGATACCTGGGTGCCCCTGCTGCAAGATTCTAATTTTGTTAGTTTGGAATATAAGCTAGGCATAGGGACTTTTAAAAGCTCCAGATAACTCATGAGAACCATTGGTCTGGAGGTCAAAAACTAGACTGGGATACTGAAGGCCTGGAGAATCTCAGCTCTGCCATTAACTTGCTGTAGGTATTTAGACAAGTCATTTAACCTACAGACCCCCAAGTTTTCTCAACAGCTCTCTTCTAGCTGTGAAATTCTCTGATTATAAGGACCATAGGAGTTCGGTCCAAACATGCAAATTCTGTTTGCCTCTGTATTCCTTTCCTTTTCCTCTTATCTCCTTCCTTCATGTAATGTTTTAGAAATAGTGGACAGATCTAGCTGTTCAAGTGAATTAAAATTGTACTACTATATACGGTAAGGTAGAAATGTCGGGCTGGCCACTTTCTCTGGAAATATACCAGAATAAGAACTTCCAGCTGATGCTTCCAGGGTAGGTTTGTCTTTTGTCAGTACCTTGTGAACTTTTCATTAACCACCCTGATAAATGAAGCCTCCTGCTTATACTATCTATATACACGTTTTGTTTTTAAGACAGTTTTCTAACATCAATATGCTAATGTCTTTAGATTCGAGTCTAAGGAAGTCTCAGTGTCTAAGAAATGAATCTATCTTTGTTGAGATACCAAAGTCCAAAAGCAGCTAGTCTATCAGTCTTCCCATTTCAAAAAGTTAAGGGTCTAGACCAGGGGTGGGCAAACTTTTTGACTCGAGGGCCACAATGGGTTCTTAAACTGGACCAGAGGGCCGGAACAAAAGCATGGATGGAGTGTTTGTGTGAACTAATATAAATTCAAAGTAAACATCATTACATAAAAGGGTACGGTCTTTTTTTTTTTTTTTAGTTTTATTCATTTCAAACAGGCCGGATCCGGCCCGGGGGCCGTAGTTTGCCCACGGCTGGTCTAGACTGCTGCCCTCCAATTCGCTGATCTATATTGACATCATTGGTGCCCAAAGAAAGAACATTTTGCTTTATAAGGCCTAGGTAAGTATAAGGTGCCATTACATCACATGCTAGTGTGAATGTCAGCTGTGCTGAAAGCAGGGAACACGACCAAGGAGTAAAGACAAGGGTAAGAATCCAACTTCAGCTTTCTTGGGTGTATAGTCAGCAATAGAAGGGATTAAATAATGGACCACACACAAAAGCTGAGAAATTGAAAGGCAAAGTTGACATAGATGTTATCAGGTCACTCAAAGCTAGAAATGGCTTCAGCAGCACCTCATGCCTGAAAGGGGCATGGAACCTCAAAGGCCTGCACAGTCTCTGTAGATAAAAATGAACGTGTTCTTTTCCGTTACACTGAAAACACTTGAATCATGTCCTTGTGCTCAAAAGAAGAGTCAGCCAGGCCGGCGTGGCCCAGTGGTTGAGCGTCGACCTATGAACCTGGAGGTCACAGTTCTATTCCTAGTCAGGGTATATCCCAGTTGTGGGCTCAATCCCCAGTGTGGGGCATGCAGGAGACAGCCAATCAGTGATTCTCATCATTGATGTTTCTCTCTCCCTCTCCCTTCTCTGAAATCAATAAAAAAAATATTTTATTTTTTAAAGGAGTTAGCCTCTTTTCTTGAGACCAAGTTTAGAATTTGTATTTCCCCATCAGCCTAGTCTTTGGAATCAAGATTGGAAAGGAGGCTATACACAGGTCAGCGGATAAGTCATCTGATCAGTTAACATCCTTGCTGGATAAATTTATTGTGCTTTTGAAAGTGATTCTCCTACCTGCCTAAGAGTTGATAATTTCAAAATCCAAGTTAATATTATGTTGCAATTAAATCTTGATTCCTGGAGAGATGTCATTAAGGACAAAATCTTTTGAACAGGCTGATGTTCAATTTAAAATCTAGAGGACCAGCAGCAAGGAAATCAAGAAAAGAAATTATGTGCAGTGCCTCTTTCTGGTTAACAATTTTCAATTTAAAAAGAAAAAAACAACAGGTCAGATAACCCAAACTTTCTACAAAAGTGAAAAAGTGTTGGGCATCATTTGCATGATAATATATCAGCATCTAATTGTGAGACAGTGGTGATTAGAGCATGGATGGCCTGTGGCATCATACAGATTTAGGTCTGAATCCCACTCACCCTCTAGGGCAGCGGTTCTCAACCTGTGGGTCGCGACCCCTTTGGCGGTCGAACGACCCTTTCACAGGGGTCGCCTAAGACCATCCTGCATATCAGGTATTTACATGACGATTCATAACAGTAGCAACATTACAGTTATGAAGTAGCAACGAAAATAATTTTATGGTTGGGTCACAACATGAGGAACTGTATTTAAAGGGCCAGAAGGTTGAGAACCACTGCTCTAGGGTGAGGCTGGGCAACTCAATCTGTTTGAGCGTTCAGGGAGCATACCTACCTCAAGAGTGTTGTGAGGATTAAATGAGATGATCCACATAAAATATCTACTTGCCCAGAGAAGCAAGCACCCAACAAACAGCGATTACAACTAGAGCACCTGCTCATGGTCTCTTTCAGGCAGCTGTTGGCCTAGGGCAGGCCTGGAATCCTCATGCTTCCTTTCACGATTCAGTCACCAAGACCAAAATCCCGAAGGGGCCACACCTTGATTAGCCATTGAAGATCTGGATGTCTGCCTCTGATTGGATCCTTCTTCCCCAGCACGTCCAGACTTTTCATAAATAGACGAGATGACCCCCTAAAGCAGATTCCCAGATAATACACATAAATCCACAAGGTCCAGATTTGGGTTAGGAAGAGGAAGCGAGCATGCAACTCTGCAGAGAAGGGCCGTAAGAGAAACGGAATGAGTGACTACTGTAATTTCTAAGCTCTGCGCTCTAGTTCCTCTCTAGATTGGGGTGCAAGCCTGTAGCAAGGACGGAGTCACAAGATTGAAGAGTCCAGCAGAGTGTTTGCAGGAGGACGGGCGGGAGACCGATACCCGCCCCACCCCGCGCCCTTATAAGCACCTTTTCTTCAGACACCTCCCAGCCAGGGGAAGCCCTAGTCTTCGGAGACACTGACAAACACCTCCAAATCCCATCCCCGTTTCCACCGCCGCTAGAAGCGCCCCCTACGTGCGTGTGCGTGTGTGCGCGTGCGTGTGTGTGCGCGCGCACGCGGGCGCGCACGCACAGGCTACTGGGATGCCGCTTCTCCCCTCCGAGTCTTCCAGTTTCCCGGCGTGCTTCGGGCCCGCCAAATGGGCGGGGGGAGACGCAAGATGGCGGCAGCCACGAATTCCGGCTCCAGCCTCCCACTGTTCGACTGCCCGACTTGTGAGTGGCGAGGAGACCAGGGCTGGAGTGGCCTGGGCTGGCCTGGGCTGGCCGGGCGGCCCATTTCCCACAGCGGGCCGAACGGTTTAGACGTTTTGGGACTGACTGAGGGAGAGCAGTTCGTCGGGCCGGGCAGCGTGGGGAGGAACCGGGAGCCCAGGCCCAGGCACTGAGGAACCCAGAGTTGGGGGCTCTGAGGCGCTCGCTGACGCAGCCCCCCCGGCGGTCCGCTGGTTGCCTGGGCGTTTCGGGGCCGTGAACTTACCTCCACTCCCGACTGGATCGAGTGCTCTTGGGGAGCAGCGTACCGCGCCCCTGCTCTCTGTCCCGAACGCGCGCGAGCTGGCTTCCCGGACCGAGCCCGCCGCGGAGCCCGTGCCCCGCCGCTGTGCTGCTTCCCTGGTCCAGCACTTGCCTCTCCCGGACTGGGAGCCCCCTGAGCGCAGGGACGGCGCCGACCCACCCCTGCATCCGCAGCGACCGGCGCTGGGATTGTTGGAAGGACCCCTTCCATCCTTTCTCAAGTTCTTGGGAAGAGTGGAATAATTAATTTCGCCTTTGAGTAGAGTACAAGATGAGTAATTATGCATTGCCTTGAGTTAGAGCTATTTCAGCAGTAACTCACCGGTGGGTTAATAATGTTATTCTTCTCTGCCTCCCGCTATGTTCAGATCCTCAAGGGCAAGGCGGCTGATGCATCCTGTATATTACCAGCGCCTAGGCCTGAGCCAGGCACATAGTAGGAGTTCAGAAAGCATGTTTTGGATGTAACATTGCTTTTCCTCTTTCCCAGACAAAAAGGCTTTTCCCAATGCACTGTTTTCAGCAACTGCCATAGAGGAGTTGGGGCGGGATTGTGAGATGACTATGTTGCTCTTCAAATTAGACGGAATTTGGATTGCATATTTTATGCAAATATGCAAAAGGACTCTGGCAAGATTGTTCCTTTTTTTTCAAACTTCAAAGGAGCAAGCACAGGAAGCAAGGGAATGTGTGCCTGTTTCCTGGGTTCCTTTGCACTTTGTAACACCCAGTTGCTTCAGTCTACAAATTTTATGTCCATTTTGGTTCCCTGCTACAGTGATTTCCGATGTTGGATCGGGATAGTAAACTTATAGTTAGAAGAGACATATCACCTACCATTTCTTCAGTCCTGTATGCACCAGCTCCTGTGTTAGGTGCTTTGACATGTATCCCTCTTGAATGCTGTGGTTATAGAAATACAGAGAAAAGTGCCCTAAACAAGTCATTATAGATAGAAAGACCTGTTCAAGGGTAAGAAACATCTCTTGTATTCATTGGTACCTGGTTTCATAGGCACGATACGGGATTGCCCTAACTCCCTAATTATATACCTCTGATTTGGTCTCAGAGTTCAGAGCTCTGTTTATTTTGTGATGACACTAATCTTGGATCAGCACAAAACACCAGCGATGCACTCAGCCTTTGTATGTTCTTTGCAGTAGTCACAAAGCTTAGATTCAAACCCAAAGGATCAGACTACGCCAGCTATAGTACGTGCACTCTCTATGCTGCTTTCTTTCCGAGGTAGATATTCAGTGTTAAAATACAGGTTTCTTTGGTGCTGCTCTAAATACAAATCCATTAAAATCTGTTTTAGAGCAATTGAATCACTGGGGAAGCAAGTGTCAAACTTAGAAAGGAGCTGTAATAACAGTGAAGTAGATGACATTTCTGCTTGAACATGAGCTAATTATAGGCTGGTAGGAGAGCTGCAGTGTTGAATGGGACAATAATTGTAAATGGCATTATGAACTCATTCTGAAAAGGCTTTTTCCTTCTTATTTTTCAGGGCAGGTAAACCCCCACCTGGATTACATCTGGATGTAGTCAAAGGAGACAAACTAATTGAGGTACAGAAATACATGTCTTTCCTTTTTCCCATCACATTAAAGATTTTTGCCAGTGACTCACTTTTCCACCCCTTCTGCTGTGCTTTGTTTTCCGATGCTACTTTCGTTCATCCTGATTTTTTTTCTATTAAAAGCACATGGTGATATAACACATTCAAACCTCTTATCTCCCACAGACACTCAGTGTTTTTTTTTACTTCTCTCACCTTTTAAATAAAGGATTTTAATAGATGATAGGCCTATGAGCCCTAATCAAACTGGAAGCCCTTTAATATGGTAAATTCCCTCTCTTTGAGTACATGGAGTTGTGTGGAAGGCACAAGATATGCAATCTATAATGATAAAAGCACAATATGCAAATTAGACCGGACAGCCAAACAACCTTCTGGACGAAGCCGCCCTGGCGGGAGCTGAGGCAGGGACAGTTAGGGGTGATCAGGCGGATAGGCAAGTGGTTAGGGGCGATCAGGCAGGTAGGCAAGTGGTTAGGGGCGATCAGGCAGGCAGGCAGAGTGGTTAGGGACGATCAGTCAGGCAAGCGAGTGGTTAGGGGTGATCAGGCAAGCAGGCGAGTGGTTAGGGGTGATCAGGCAGGCAGGCGAGTAGTTTGGAGCAATCAGGCAGGCAAGCAAGCGGTTAGGGGTGATCAGGTAGGCAGGCGAGTGGTTAGAGGTGATCAGGCAGGCAGACAGTGGTTAGAGACGATCAGTCAGGCAGGCGAGCAGTTAGTGGCGATCAGGCAGGCAAGCGAGTGGTTAGGGGTGATCAGGCAAGCAGGCGAGTGGTTAGGGGTGATCAGGCAGGCAGGTGAGTGGTTAGAGGTGATCAGGCAGGCAGGCGAGTAGTTTGGGGCAATCAGGCAGGCAGGCAGAGTGGTTAGGAGCCAGCGATCCCAGATTGCGAGAGGGATGTCCGACTGCCAGTTTAGGCCCAGTCCCACAGGGTTCCCTGCAGGATCGGGCTTAAACCAGCAGTCGGACATCCCCCGAGGGGTCCCGGATTTCGAGAGGGTGCAGGTCAGGCTGAGGGCCTTCCTCACCCCCACCCCCACATGCATGAATTTCGTGCACTGAGCCTCTAGTAATTGAAGAAGAAAGTGAATGACATAGATTGACTTTAGCTTTTAAGTTGCTTTTATGATATTCAGGCCTGAGCCCTTCAAAGAGAATGGAATGGTGAAGAAATTCATTCATTTACTCAAAACATTGAGTACTTACTTTATTCTAGTCATTGTGCTCGCTATAGGGACTATAGCAGAGGACAAAACAAGCGTGGTTCTGATCCTCAAAGAAATCTGGTGGGAAAGACACTACATAAAAAATTACCTGTGCCGAAACCGGTTTGGCTCAGTGGATAGAGCGTCGGCCTGCGGACTGAGAGGTCCCAGGTTCGATTCCGGTCAAGGGCATGTACCTTGGTTGCGGGCACATCTCCAGTGGAGATGTGCAGGAGGCAGCTGGTCGATGTTTCTCTCTCATCGATGTTTCTAACTCTCTATCTCTCTCCCTTCCTCTCTGTAAAAAATCAATAAAATATATTTAAAAAAAAAAAATTACCTGAAATAAGTTCTATAAAGGAAAAGTTTAGCAGAATTCCAGATTTTCTACAAGTCTCTAGAATGAACACCACATAGAACTTGAAGATAACATAAATGTTGATTAGATACTAAGTTGTGTGAGATTTTATTTTATTTTTAATTCTTATGGCACCATTTATTTACCAAGAAATGGAGATTAAGCTCACTGTGACTATGGAGCTGTGAATCTCCAGCTCTTAGACCAATTTTATGTTTGCTCGCTCATATAGAATTTAGATTTAAGGTCCCACTTTTGAGTGCAGTTGTTTTTGTTTGGTGTGAATAGTAAAAACTCCCAAGGGAATACTTTGCATATTAGGCTTTTATATAGAGAGATTTTATTTACTTGTTTTTAATTGATTTTATTGGGGTGACATTGATTAATAAAATTATATAGGTTTCAGGTGTACAATTCCATAATACATCATCAGTGTAGAGTTCTTTTATTTTAAGTTACAAAACTTCAAGATTATTCAGTGAACTAATTTTGCTAAATTGTCTGTAAAACCTATTTTATAGACTGTTCCACAGATATAAAATATTGTTGCTAAATAGCATGAAGCTCTGAAGACATAAGAATCTGTTTTGTTACCAGAATTTAGTAAATCTTCCGTTTGCAACAGGAAGAAACAAAGGAGGCCTAGCTTTCATGATTATATCATATTCCTTTGTGAAATAATTTATATTTTTAAAGTGCTGTTAGTTGTCAGACATTCCTCTGATTACTGATTCTATTAACTGATAATGTTCTCTGTCCTTCATTGCTCTTAGGTGTGCTGAGTTGCCATACAATTGTCAAGTTGCAGTCTTTAGACATCACTGTGCTGTTTCTGAGAGGAATAGATTTATGTGCTTATTTTTAAAGATTTAGACAGCACTTGATACTAACCGAGCTATCTACATCCTAGCCTTGTGTCAGAGGCTTGTGATGTGTTGTGATAGCTGGGTTTAAGAAGTGCAATATTAAAACAAAAGCCGTGAGTCTGTTAGCCCAGTGTGTAAAGACACACTCTGAGTTATAACTCAGTGGCACAACTGGATAATGGTATAGCTAGTCAAGAAATTGTGGCTTTGGTGACTATTGAAACACCAATACATTATCTTATTTACTTGGACAGAGAAAGTACATTGTCCAGGAGTTAACAAATTTCCTTAATTCTAAGACATACTATTTTCCCGCTACATTGTTATGTTTCTGTCATTGAGATGCCTTTAATAATGAATGTATATATTTAATTTGGAGGACCTTTCACTCCCCCTCGCCCTCTAAATACCTAGATCTCTGGTATGTCTTTGGCACCTTAGAAACATAGAAATTTGGTCATTGGTATAGTAGAACCCAAGATCTGGTGGTCTTATATACTGTTTCCTTGAGACTATCCAATGAGCCCTGTGTTTAGCAAATTTAAGTTTGTGAGGACATAATCTGGGTGCATATAAATATGAATGAGAAATGCAGTGAGATTCAACCTGCGCAGATATTACCTAGAAAGAATAAGATGTTGAAATTTCAGAACTCTCAATTTTAAAACAATGTCTTATATTTAATCCAAGTTTTAAAACTTGAGTCTAGGCCAGCGGTTCTCAACCTGTGGGTCGCGACCCCTTTGGGGATCGAACGACCCTTTCACAGGGGTCGCCTAAGCCCAGGGGTCCTCAAACTACGGCCCGCGGGCCACATGCAAATACAAATATTGTATTTGTTCCCGTTTTGGTTTTTTACTTCAAAATAAGATATGTGCAGTGTGCATAGGAATTTGTTCATAGTTTTTTTTTAAACTGTAGTCCGGCCCTCCAACGGTCTGAGGGACAGTGAACTGGCCCCCTGTTTAAAAAGTTCGAGGACCCCTGCCTAAGACCATTGGAAAACACATATATAATTACATATTGTTTTTGTGATTAATCACTATGCTTTAATTATGTTCAATTTGTAACAATGAAATTGGGGGTCACCACAACATAGGGAACTGTATTAAAGGGTCGTGGCATTAGGAAGGTTGAGAACCGCTGGCCTAGGCAGACCTGGGGATGATCGTCTTATTGAGCTGTCAGGCTGCTCGATGTTGATGCTGCCTAGCAGTATAGTCTGGGTCTGGAACGAGCCTTGCCAGTAGCAGATGGTCACTGGACAGGGTTTCCCAGCAGTGACCCACGTACCTATACTCGCTTGAACTAATTTTGAACCTTAAGGCTAAGCTTTAAAGAAACTGGGTAAGTGATTGTTTAAAGAAAAATGAAGAGTGTGGCCCATCGTTGTTTATTCATTAAAATGTTCCTTGCCATGTAGTACATTTTCTGATGCAGGTAGAGTGGAGAAAATATGTAATATGGTTAAAAGAGCTTAGACTCTGAAGTCAGACAGATTCTCTGTCTCTCTGAATTTCTAATTCAGCTTTTAAATATCTGGCTGTGTGAACTTGAATGTGTTAATTTTTTTATGCCTCAGTTTTGTCATTTATAAAAATAGGAATAATAGTATGTACCCACCACATAGAGTGGTTTTGAGGGTGAAATAACAGCAGAGAACACATACCACAGTGTGTGGCACATAAATACCCAACGGTTGTTACTGTTATCAGTGCATGAGGTATATTTCTGGTCTTGTAAGGGGAACACTAAAGCATAAGGGAGAATAGTAGCCCACTGTGAGTTCAGTGACATAGCCAGGAATGAAATATAAACCTCTTGATTCCTAGCCTGGAACCATACTAACCTGACTGTGCTTCTCTACTCAGTTTCGTGCTGTCTTCTCTCAGGGATTTTAGAAGGAGTGCCATGTGAAATGTGAACTAGAGCTTAGTGAAACCTTGAAAGGGTTATTCTTTAAAATGGTCAAATTGTAGACTTTTAAAACTGGAAGAAGTGTATCAAGAGTCTTTATCTTTGACAGCTCAGTTTACAACCAGGCTGTGTCAGGGTTTACTAACCCAAGATTAAAAAAAAATAAGGACAGTGTTGTGAGTTCTTCATAAAGCTCAATTCAGCTCAGAGTATTCCAAAAGTGCTTTGGGGCTATGATAGCATGATTCAAATATAAATAGGTATTTATAACCCCTTTCTTTCCTAACCAGTTGATAATCTTCCTTTGGTTATGTTTCTGAAAAGCAGTCATTACTTTATAAACATGCTTTGTGTTCTTATTTCTTGCTTGACCTAAAGTTACTATCCGTTGAAATCTTAAATTTCCAATGGACAGAGACAACCCCTTTTGCAGGTCACTTTTACGTAATAGAATTAGTAGGAAAACTTCTTTTCATATCAACACTAAACATTTGACCGCAACATTTGGGGATATTAAATGTCATTTATCCCTCAACATGTTAGTAAGTTTTTCTGAGCTCTTTATCTTAAGAATAATAGGAAATAAATTTTTTTCACTGTGGCAAGGAATTTGTCTATTCAAGATCCTCTACTTATTTGATAAGAAGAATTTTTGCTTAACCCTGTTGAGACTATTTAAGTAACATTTAATTTAATGTTTATTTAGAAACTGATTATTGATGAGAAGAAATATTACTTATTTGGGAGAAATCCTGATCTGTGTGACTTTACCATTGACCACCAGTCTTGCTCTCGGGTCCACGCTGCCTTGGTCTACCACAAGCATCTGAAGAGGGTTTTTCTGATAGATCTCAATAGTAGTAAGTAACTCACATCCCATTCTGTCTCACACATTTCTTTTGGGCAATGTGAAAGTTCTCTTTAAGTTCTTCAGTTTCAAAATTGTGTTTTATTATTCACCAAGGAAGAAGTTTACATTTGATTTTTAAATCAACTCTTCTTGACTCCTGTGATATCGCCTATTTTCCTGAATAATTGATGACTGGAGAGAGAAGAAGGTTTTGGGGAGGACTGTCCTGGAGGAGGCACTAGGTAGATATAGAGAACACCATCAACAAAAACACTCAGGAGCTAGGGACTATGGGTAGCTAAGTGTTTACAGGACCATGATAAATTGTGGTCTAATTTAGGCAGAAGCTATGGTAGCTCCATTAATATAATAGAGTAGTTGTACAAGGCATTAACAACAATACTTGTTTTGAACAATATTTAATTTTTTATTCAAGGTTCTTTATCCCAGCTACATTCTGCTTTGACTAAGTAATAATATAAATTTTAATTTCATGAATATACTCCAACTAATAAGATTTTCAACTTTGCCAAAGATAATCCCAGAAATGCAGTTGAGACTTAACTACATGGAGCCTTGAAGTTTTTCACTTTTCCCATATATAAATACAATGTAAAATATAAAGGATCCTGCTTCCTGGGCTGACCATGTTCTCCTTCCCCACTTTTATAACACAGACCCCACCCCAGTCTGCTGATAGAATGGTTTTGGAGAGCCTTGTCTCACAAGTACTTACTTGCAAATTTATCTCATCTTTTCTGTCCATTTTATAACATGCAGAAAAATATTCAGACTCAGCAGTAGGATTTTGGCTTGCCTTGGTATTGATATTGCACCTGTTTCAGCCAACCTTTCCTGTTCTGGGGAAAACCCAGCATAACTGCCACCAGGGCCTGTATTCCTTAGACTTGGGGCTGGAGAGGTCAGACCACAGCGATGCCTGTCTCCTGCCTTGGGTGGCATGGTTATTGCTGGGTTGGAGCCATTCCTGCTGGACCCAGAATGGAGCCAAGCCTGTCTGGCAGCAGAGAGCAAGCAGTGGTATTTGTTATCTGGGTTAACAGCAGGTCTGAAGATGTGTAAGAATTCCACTGAAGAGATGCAAGACCCAGTGAAGGAGTTTTCCTTTTCATTGTGACTCATGACAAGGGATGCAAAGTGGACTCGGTGTCATTTTTATTTTAAAAAGCAGAACTGATAATGCTGGGAGGAGCTGCTCTCCTACAACTCAGGTTGGTTTTTTCTCTTACATTTTTGATTTGGTTATTCCCAGCACACGGCACTTTCTTGGGTCACATTCGGTTGGAACCTCACAAGCCTCAGCAAATTCCCATCGATTCCACAGTCTCATTTGGCGCATCCACAAGGGCATACACTCTACGTGAGAAGCCTCAGACATTGCCATCGGCTGTGAAAGGAGATGAGAAGATGGGTGGAGAGGATGATGAACTCAAGGGCTTACTGGGGCTTCCAGAGGAGGAAACCGAACTTGATGTAATTCCACGTCTGTCATTATTTTGTCTTTTGGGACTCTAGTTTTTCCATTATGTAGCTGTCTGTGTATCTTGAAATGCCAAAGACTTAGCAGCAGGAGGTTTTCTTGAGCCCAGTGATGGGCCTTTGCCACTTTGTCAGTTATAAGGTGGTCAACTGTGACACACTTTGGAGAGCTGCATTGTGTGATTTGGTTATGTGTGACCAGGGGTAACAAGGAAGCTGGTCTCTTGCCAATAGACCCTCGTGGTTGTCTGTGCACCTTCACTGGATGTTAGAAGCCAAGGCTGGGAGTTAAATTTTTCTAGAGCTGCACTATCAAATGCGGTGGCTATTAACCACATTTCAAATACTCAGTGGTCACATGTGGCTAGTGACTTCCATGTTGAATGGCACAAATAGAGAACATTTTCATCATTCAGAAAGTTTGATTGGACAGCACTGACTTAGACTGAAGCTTTCATTCATTTACATTGCTTTCTTGATATTGTCCAAATAGCCCAGGAATCTTCTGAATAGAACTAGACTGCTTTTGTTCTTATGGGCCTGGCTGCCCTGAAGGCTATGAATTTTACAATATTTTATTTAAGTGCTAAAGTTTTCCTTTTCTAGAGGCTGACCCCAATATGTGAAGTGGCCGTCATCCTTTACATGTCAATCACTACACTGGTGTGACTGGTCTATTCAGGTAGACCATCTGTAAGCAAGTCCTTAACCACCCACATGCACTTACTATTCTAGTACACTAAAGCAGTATCCCAGCCCTTAGGAAGAAAAGCACCATGGAAATCTAAAATTTAGAAGTTATTTTGTTCTAAAGAAGTAGCCTCCTAGCCAGAGGCCTTGATGGTGGTCATTCTTACCCATTTCTCCTCCAGTCTTCTTCCATGCTTTCCTGTATTTTAAATTAGTATGTGAGGTCCTCTGTGGGTCTTTATTCTCAAGACATTTTGAATATCTCAAACCGCAATGCAGTTTGGAATAAGTCCAGAGGACTGGGAAGAGGCAGGCAGCAGTGCTGAGGCCAAGTTAATCATTGAGATGGATGGATGGTTATGAATAGAAATGGGGCCATACACAGGAATGGGGAGTGACAAAATATTAATGCCAAGTGTAAGTGCACTGACAGTGTCCTTATGAGTTCTCAAAGAGAGTTACTGCTCATCTCTGTTTTGTTACTTTAAAACAATTCTTGGAGTTCCTTCCAGTTACATTCTTTTAATTCTCAGCATAAAGACATGATAACCTTTCTAAAAAACAAGCAAATCTCATCTGGCCAGTGTGGCTCAGTGGTTGAGCATCAACCTATGATCCAGGAGGTCACAGTTCCATTTCTTGTCAGGGCACATGCCCAGGTTGTGGGCTTGATCCCCAGTGTGGAGCATGCAGGAGGCAGCCAATCAGTGATTCTCTCTCTTCATGTTCTATCTCTCTCTCCCTTTCCCTTCCTCTTTGAAATCAATAAAAAACAACAAAACCTCAAAGATGTTTGTACAGATGACCTGTTCTCAGCTCAAGGCCCTCACCTTTTGAATATCACTGCCCCACTAGTCAAAGAGGGGCACATTCTGTCAAAGGTGACTTATAAATATTAGCAATCTGGGGATAGTAATGAGTTCTTCCTGAATACAGAGGAGAATCTTGTCTGCCTGGGGAAGTCAAGGTTAGCCCCGATGCCTTTCTGCCCGTCATTTAGTAAGATAGTCTGCTTCACTTTTCTGTGTACTGACTTGTTTTTTCCTGTGTGAACCCTGGCTTAGAACCTGACAGAGTTCAACACTGCCCACAACAAGCGGATTTCCACCCTCACCATTGAGGAGGGGAATCTGGATATTCAGAGACCAAAGAGGAAGAGGAAGAATTCACGGGTGACTTTCAGTGAGGATGATGAGATCATCAACCCAGGTGAGGTGTCTTTCTAGTTTCTTCTGATGAAAAAGCTGTGGTCTCAGAGTAGTGTACACAACCTATAGGTCAGTTGTAATGTTTCCAAGGTTTAGGATAACAGGTGCTATTTTAAGGAGAGAGTTTTTACAGTTCATTGGTGGAGTGCTCTCAACAACTCAGGCATTATCCATTGGCACTGTGGAAGAACTAGCTAACAGGAGAGTCCATTTAGTTCCGTATACAGAGCCAGGCGGTAATTCTCTGCTGACCCAGAGTGTCTATGTCTTAGTGGAGGTTTAAGTTAAGCATAAGTGTTTTCTGTCTTGACCTCAAAGCAGAATGTTATTGTCTTTGTGGGGTTCTGTGTACTAGTATGAGTGGTAACTATAAGATTGGAGAACCTTCTGCTGCTACTGTTAACTGCATTGAAGACTTGCCTCTCTGGAAGGAAGTAATTTATAGTTTGAATGGAAATGTCCGTAAGATAAGAGCATTGTATTATGGGAAAGCCACTAACTTTACCAATTTGTTCCATCATTCAACATTTATTTATTGGGCCTATGTTGTATCTTAAGTACTCTGGTGGATGGATGACATAGAGCTGGGAGGTATAGTTATACAGTGAAGATGGAATTGGGATTTTTTTTTTTTAATAAATATATTTTATTGACTTTTTACAGAGAGGAAGGGAGAGAGACAGAGAGTTAGAAACATCGACCAGCTGCCTCCTGCACACCCCCTACTGTGGATGTGCCCGCAACCAAGGCACATGCCCTCGACCGGAATCGAACCCGGGACCCTCCAGTCCGCAAGCCGACGCTCTATCCACTGAGCCAAACCGGTTTCGGCTGGAATTGGGATTTTAAAAAACCTTGTTTGAAAATAAATCTCAAAAAATAGAAGAAACAAGGACCCCAGACTAGCCAGTTGCCTTTAATTTCCAAAGTAAAATGCAGTGAGAATCACTTTCAAGTCCTGCATTTAGGTTCAAAATATCAATTATTTAAATGGAGATGGTCTGCTCCAGCATGAAAAAAAAAAGATCAAAGGATTTTAGTTCATTGAAAATGCAGTTTTATGTGGACCCAAGGGTCCCAGGTTTGATTAAGGTCAAGGGTACATACCTCTGTTGCAGGTCCTCCCCGGCCCCGGCCCTGGTCAGGGCTCATGCAGGAGACAACCAATCGATGTGTTTCTCTCACATCAATATTTCTCTCTGTCTTTCCCCCTCTCTTCTACTCTCTCTAAAAACCAATGGAAAAATATCCTTGGGTGAGGATAAAAAAAAAAAAAAGAAAGAAAATGTAGTTTTAGTCATTAGGGGTATGAGAAAACTAATCAAGTGCAGTGTAAGATTGCATTAATAGGAGAATTGGGGACAGTAACCCCACTGGTCTGTGTTCTGAGCATAACTCATCCATATATGTTACTAAATACAAGCATGGCCCTAACCATCAAATGTGATGTAGTCCTGAGGGAGGAGGAGATTCATATATACAGAAAACAGTGCCCTGCATGCTGGGAATGTAGGGAACCGTGCAGGAAGGAGAGCAGATTGGAGGGGGCATGGCCACTGTGGTCAGGTATTTGCAGGACTAACCTTAAGAAGGAAACAGTGGGCAAAACCAGAGCTAGTGAGTAGCAAGTGTTTGACTCAGCATAAAAAGCAACAATGAATCCTTATATTTAGAAGAATTAAAAGGATTCCTCTGAAAGAGATTGAGGCATTCATTCTAGTGACAAGTTTACTTTCTGATGGTGTGTGAAGTGGAAAGGATTACTCCTAGAAGTAGTGAATGCCCGAGGGGAATTTTTAGGCAGGGGCTGGATAACCAATTTAGGAAACTATTTCTGGGCCCTGGAACCTCTTGAGTAAGTTTCTAGAGGTTGAGCCTAAAAATTTGTAGCTTCAAACAAGCTTTTACTGTACTGATGAACAGCCAATAACTTGGGAATTACTGGACTAGACACTAAGTCCCTCTCAGGACTCAGTGTCTGATCTGCTTTGTTTCTCTCCTGGAAAATTATTGCCCCAGAGCTTTATTAAGGTGCTGTATTCAGGCAGAGTATAGCATAGTGGTCAGAGGGCCTGGGTTTGAAATCCACCTCTCCTCTTAGTAGTTGTATGACCTTGGCCAAGTGACTTAAAAGACTACTGGCCTCACAGGATTGGTGAGGAGAATAAATGATTAACATTTGTAAAAGCACTTCATATCAGTACTCGGGGTTTGTAAGCTCTTGATAAATGTTAGCCATTATCCCCATCATTATCTGCCACAACTTTTGCCTTCTACCTATGCACCTTTCCTAAACCAGAAGTAGACTTCATAAGGAATCTGTTGGTGGATCTTCCAGGAGCAGGGCTCTCCTAGAACATGCGTATTCTCTACGACTAGAGTGAGGAAAGGAGGAGAGGGCCTGACCATCAGCCAACACAGGACAGGGTCCCCCAGAGAGGCTTAGTCCCTCCCCGCGACAGGCCTAGTGCACAAATGGGGAGCATCCCCCAGTAGCCACTCCTGTCAGGCTCCAGTTGCTTGTGCACCTCGTTCAGCTTTCCTTGCTGAAGGGATGATTGGAACAGGGCTCCTGTGGGGGTGAGGAAAGATAAGGTCGCCTTTTTTAGAGACCTTGTCTCCTTCCTGAGTCTGGTTATCTTTCCTCTTTCTTCTTCCATGTAGAAGCCATTTGTTCGTTCATTCATTGAACAAAGATTGGTTAATCAATGAATATACCAGGGCATATTCTTTAAAGGCATCCTAAAGGGAAAAGTCAGACTTAAATCAACCAGGTGTAATTATTCAGATTAAATAGGGAATCTTTATTTTCCAAAGGAATTCATACGAGTGCTCATCTTTAAAACAGCAAGCTCCCTCAATGCATTTAAAATAAGATGTACAACATCAGTTAGGGAAATAATTCCTTTCCGTCACTACATTAAGATGAAGGGAACTTGGAGTAGTTTTCTCTAGTAATGCTAACAGGTCAGCCTGCCTGTTTCCATACACTCAGCCTTCAGCGAGAAAACTGCTCATCCTCGGTGGCCCAGCGCAGCCATCCTCTCTGTGCTACAGAACAGTTCTGCTACCTGTCTTGAAGCACCTCCAGTGTGTTGTAGCCTATCTGGCTTTACGGCTGTGAACTCTTTAAAGGCAGGGCAGTATCTTGCTCTTATTTCCATGTCTGATGTCTAATAAATGAGGCACAAGAGAGTGGACTGACTGCAAACATGTCCCTTACTTGGTCTTATCTCTTCTTCCCTGCAGAGTGAATGAAGCTAGAAGTTTGTAGGGTATAATAATGTGTGTAAGCTGTGAAAAGGGTGCTGCTCTCCCACTCTGCCTGGACGAGGGCTTCAGATCCTTTAGTAAAAGTCTTTTTTTTTTCATATATATATAATTTTATTTATTTACTAGAGGCCTGGTACACAAAAATTTGTGCACTGGAGTGGGGGGGGTCCCCTCAGCCCAGCTTGCCCCCTATCACTTACTGGGAGCCCTCAGGGGATGTCCTACTCCCGGCTCCCTGCTCCCCTTGGGGAGCGGGTCTAAGCTACAGTCTGGCCTCCCTTTGTGGAAGGTGACCGGGCTGATCAGGGGAAGGCACCAGCTCCATCACCCCACTGCTGCAGACACTGCCAGTCACCGCAGCCACCAAGGTGTTTTCATCAACACGGACTCCAGTCCCTTCCCCATGAAAAAATGACAACTTTCTTTAAGCATTTTCAAGATGTGTCTTTCATAGGATATGACCTTTCTTTCTTTCTTTCTTTCTTTCTTTCTTTCTTTCTTTTCTTTCTTTTCTTTCTTTTCTTTCTTTTCTTTCTTTTCTTTCTTTTCTTTCTTTCTTTCTTTTTCTGTCTTTCTTTCTTTCTTTCTTTCTCCTCACCTGAGGATATGTTTCCATTGATTTTTAGAGAATGTGGAAGAGAAAGGGAAAGACAGAAACATCAAAGTGAGAGGAACACTTTGATTGGTTGCTTCCTGCATGAGCCCTGACCTGGGCCCAGGCCGGGAGGAGCCTGCAACCTAGGTTCATGTCCTTGATCATAATCGAACCTGGACCCTGCAGTCGGCAGGCCAAGGCATTATCCACTAGCAAAACCAGCTAGGACAGGATATGACATTTCTTAACCCACCAGCAGCGGACCTTCCTTTTTTTCTCCAGGAGTGTGGTAAAAAACCCTAGATCACCTATTTGGACTCTTATTACCCAAGTTACTAAGAATATTACCAGTGGCATACAGGGAGCTAAGCCAATCAGCAGTCAGAAAAGGTGTTCAAAAAAAAAATAAAAAAAAAAGAAAAGGTGTTTCCTCTGTTGTTCACACCAATTGCCAGCTTGCCCCTGCCCAGGCCTAACGCCTCTGGAAGAGGCATTAGCCCTGGGCAGGGGACCCCCAGCTCCCACCATGGCCGGCTCTGCCCCTGCTACCCGTGATCGCTGGCACCACCCCTGCCCAGACCTCCGCGATCTGCTCCGCCCCTGCCCAGCTCCCCCAGCTCCCCGCCGCCGCCATCAAGGATCGCTGGCTGGCTCCGCCCCTGCCCAGGCCTAATGCCTCAGTCCGTGGCTTGGTGCCTACGTATGCAAATAAACCGCCATCTTTGTTGGCGGTTAACCGCCATTTTTCTTGGCAGTTAATTTGCATATCGCCCTGATTAGCCAATGGGAAGCGCAGCGGAGGTACGGTTAATTACCCTTTTGTCTTTTATTAGATAGGCTTTTTGTTAATCCTTACCGGGGATATTTTTCCCATTGATTTCTAGAGAGAGTGGAAGGGAGGGAGGGAAGAAAGAAAGGAGAGAAGGAGAGAGAGAAACATCGATGTGAGACAGACACAGTGATTGATTGCCTCCCACATGCACCATGACCAGGCCTGGGATGGAACCTGCAACCCAAATCTGCGCCCTTGATGGGGAATCGAACCCATGACCCTTCAGTAGGCAGGCTGATACTCTGCTGAACACACCGGCCATGGCAGTAAAAGTCTTGACTGTATACAGTTGTTCAGGTCAAAAGGCCAAGTAGAGTTGGAAGCCCTGGATCTGAATCCTAATTCTGTTATTTGCTAATGAGTGGGCATTACCAAGATAGGTGGTGTGTGACCTCTTGTCATGTCATTGTTTTGTCACTATCATGGGATTGCTAATACGTACTCTTTTGTTTCTCCCTCAAAAGAGGGAAGTATATGGAATGCGAAAGAACTCGGGGAAGGCAGCACAGCACAGTGGTCCAGTCCTACTTCTGGCTACTTGGACTAAATCCTGGCTCCTCCACTCTTCCGTAGGGTGACTAGGCCCATCACTTTACTCCTTGTAGCCTGAGGTGTTTTCTTGTCTATTACATGTTTATTGTAGCCCTAGCTGGTTTGACTCAGTGGATAGAGCGTTGGCCTGGGGACTGAAGGGTCCTGGGTTTGATTCCAGTCAAGGGCACATGCCTGGGTTGCAGTCTCAGATCCCCAGCAGGGGGTGTAGGAGGCAGCCAATCAATGATTCTCTATCATCATTGATGTTTCTATCTCTCTCCCCCTCTCCCTTCCTCTCTGAAATCAAAATAAAAATATTAAAATATTTTTTAAAAATGTTGACTATAGTCATGCTCTCACCTCATAGGCTTGTTGTGAGGATTTAACTCAGTGCCCAGCACATAGAAACAGTTGACGTGTTAGCTGTATTTTATTGTTTTAATGTGAGTTGTGATTGCTTTGTTTGTAGTGAGCCCTCTTCCCTTAACCCTCACAGGAGAATACCAAACTAATCCTTCCCTCATGTCTTTTTGCAGAGGATGTGGATCCCTCAGTTGGACGCTTCCGGAACATGGTACAGACTGCAGTGGTCCCAGTGAAGGTAGGAAGCACATTGTAACAATATTTGAAATGCCATTTCATGCAGTCTGGTTTAAAAATCCACTCTTTTATAAATAGGTTAGGTGTACTTAATTGTAAAACATATTCTTTGCTTCTCTCCCATTTTTTTGCCCTGTGGTCATACTTTTACTCCATCTATGTCTAGAGGATTCTGGAGCCCATAGTAAGGCTGCAGGTGACCAGCCAGCTTGATGCTGTATGTAAATTATGGTGCAATGTAAATTTACCTCCAGCAGGCTGCAGAGAGGCCCACGTTTCTTTAGCCTTTCCCTTTTCACTCAGAGTTAGCTATTAGGCAAGAAAGAGGCATTGTTGTATTTCTGCATGGCACTGCTGCCTTTTGCTGTGACTTTATTTTTTGTGCCTGGGAGTGGCACAGATAGAAAAGCCAGCCCAAACCTGGATTAGGTTTATAAAGACCAGGTATGTTGAAGAACCAAGAGATAGAAGTTACAAAGATGTTCTGATTGCTAAACATGTGGAGGAACTACCTGACAGCTAGGAATAAATAGTCCTTTAAATATTGGGATCTCTGTAAATAGAGGTATTAAAAAAGTAATTGGGCCCTAGCTGGTTTGGCTCAGTGGATAGAGCATCGACCTACAGACTGAAGGGTCCCAGGTTCAATTCCAGTCAAGGGCACATGCCCAGATTTCAGGCTCGATCCCCAGTAAGGGGGGGTGCAGGAGGCAGCTGGTCAATGATTCTCTCTCAGCATTGATGTTTCTCTCTCTCTGTCTTCCTCTCCCTTCCTCTCTGAACTCAATAAAAATATATTAAAAAAAAAAAAAAGAAATTGGAAGATGCTGGTCAGAGATACTATAGAGTTTTTGTTTGTTTTCAATGCATAAAAATCCATTATATTTTTATGTACTTGCAATGATAGAGTTTTATTTTTTAAACGTCTTCAGAATATATTAGACTAGGTTGATGTGTCAAATTCCTGGTTAGTCTTTAACTCAAAAGGAGTAGACAAGTGAGGGGATCTTTCATGAACTTTCTTTAGTCTCTTGTGAAAACGTACCAGGTGAAGTTTTCCTGTGCAGCTCCATCGAGCTCGTGTCACATTTCCCCTGGAGCTCTTTTCTCTTTTTGGAATGTTCTGTTGTCATTAAAGTACAAAACCAGAAGATATTTTTACTTTTATATCAGATTTATTATGGTATAATTTACATACAGTAAAATGCACACATGGTAAGTGTACAGTTTGAGTTTTGACAAATGTGTACCCCTGAGTCATCACCATTATAATCAACATATAGAAGATTTCCATCACCCAGAAAATTTCTTTATGTCCCTCTGCTGTCAGTACCCGCCCACTCCCAGCCCCAGGCAACCAGTAAACTTCTTTCATTCACTACAGATTTGTTTTGCTCTGAGATTAATGTTGAGGCATTTGGTGCCCAACATGAAGATAAATACTAACTTCTGATCCCCCCCCTCCAAATTTAAATACCTACTACCACCCATTATCACCTATTTCCTAAAAGGGCATTTTAACACCAACAAAAGAGAGGGAGAGGTATGACAAGCTAAGGATAGTCACTTAAACTGGATAAGGTTTACTTTATAAAATGCTCACACACTATCCTCATTTTTCTCAGTGTGACTTGGGGTGGTAAATACTTTATGTGGACCCATCACGTTAGAGGACCACTGTAAAATCTCTTTAATCACTGAGATTTCAAGACTGGGAAATAGGTTGTTTGGGAAACAAAACAAGCTAGAGGTTTAGGGGCTTTCCCCCGTGTTTTAGGGCTGGAATAGAAAAGGCTAATTAGCACCACCCATGTGCCTCACCTCTTGTCTGCTCTGTTCCTTGTAAACCACAGAAGAAGCGGATGGAAGGCCCTGGCTCCCTGGGCTTGGAAGAATCGGGGAGCAGGCGCATGCAGAACTTTGCATTCAGTGGAGGACTCTACGGGGGCCTGCCCCCCACACACAGTGAGGCCGGCTCCCAGCCGCATGGCATCCATGGGACAGCACTCATCGGTGGTTTGCCCATGCCATACCCGAACCTCGCCCCCGATGTGGACTTGACTCCTGTTGTGCCATCAGCAGTGAACATGAATCCTACACCAAACCCTGCAGTCTACATCCCCGAAGCTGTTAACGAACCCAAGAAGAAGAAATATGCAAAAGAAGCTTGGCCGGGCAAGAAGCCGACGCCTTCCTTACTGATTTGATATTTTTGGTCGTGGAAAAGGGGTGGGATTGGGTGGGAATTGGGTGGAAGGGTGATGGGGGAGCTGATGAACTTGGGAGGAAAATTTTCCATGTGTGCAGTATCGTCTTTCAGAATGTCTCCTGGGGTCCTAAACATCTAATACCAAAACTGGGGGTGGGGTTGAAATGTCCCGTAAAGGCTGCTCTTCAGAACACTTCAGTGTAGAAGAACGTTTCATACGTCATTTTAAATTGGTGCCCTGGAGCCTCCCAGGCCTTCCATGACCTCCTTTTTCTTTTTTCCCTCTTTCCAGGGTTATTTTTATTTTAAGTCATGTACCCTGTGGAGAGACTCCAGGCCCAAAGAGTCGAATTCAGATCTGGGGAGGTGATGGTGGCATCACCAGCCTTATGGGTCCAGCAGCCTAATTTATATCTACTATCCCTATAAGTTCCACATAGCAAAAGGGTTGCCATGGATCTGAGGTTGATAAAAAAGAGGGTTAAAATTCCTTAGTTAAGCTAAAGTTTGAAAAATGTTTTTCTGGGTCAGTGGTTTTGAGGTCCAGTAGTTAGGCTTTTCTCTTTTGTCCTTTCCGTTGGGATGAGAATATTTTGATTGTGGTCTGTGACCAGTGAATGCCATAGACACAGGTTGATAGTTTTAAACTTATTACTTTGTTTGAACTTTACCTGTTTTTCTTGTCAAACCTGAGTACTCTACTCCTGAAGTTTCTCATTTGATTCCAGAGTACTGTACTCTCCAAGGCTTTCCTTTTCAAGTGTGTTATGAAGGCAATTTTTAAAGCATTTGACCAGTTAGAACAATTCCAATTAAAAAGGAAAAGATTTCACTTTGCAAGTAACTGATGTCTCTAAGAAGACATTTTAGATGTCGGTTTGGAGACGCTTCCCCCGTTTGAGAGCTCTTGTTATCCAAAGCTCTAAGATGAGACCTGGCTAATGAACATAGGAGACGAAGGTAGGAAACATCGATAAGAGCTTTGTATAGAGATTTGTACATTTGTGTAATAGGCCTTTTCACGCTTTATGTGTAGCTTTTTACCTGTAACCTTTATTACATTGTAAATTAAACGTAACTTTTGGCATTCCGGTGCAGTTGTGATTCGGTCACCATCACCGACTCCCACTGACATTAGGAAATGTTGCCAAGGGTATGCTGTCGGGCTTGGGAGGTGGTGCCTGTCCCCATTTTATTACCACAAATGAGAATACCCCCTAATGAATGCAGAAACTAATTAGAGATTCTGGTCCCCAGAGTGAAGCCTCATGGAGCCAAGTGGGTTGAGAGATGCCAGCCACCCTTCATCAGGAGGCAGAACCACAGATGTGACAGGAGATTGGCCTTTGGGGCACTTGGCCTGGAGTGGGCCTGGTTTAAACTTGGTCATCCGCCCTCTGGCTACAGCTGCAGCTCAGGCGCCGAAGTTGAGGAGGTTTAGAAGGGATTTCAGCCAGAGTTGGGATTGAATGGATGTGTCTTGCGTACGGGAGCCTCATTTCAGGGAGTGCACTTGGTGTGTGGTGAGAATTATAGGTGGCTTTGTGATGCGGATGCCAGCTAAGTTCCAGATCCCTTTGGGGCGAGAGTGTGGACTTGCAGCAGGAGCAGCCTGACAAGAGCAGAGAGGTCCATAAAGTCACAAGTGTACAGGAAGCGGACCTCATCAGCATCTGTCAAAACGAGTGTCCTCATCTTAGGAGAGCACTTTCCCCTCATCGTAGCAAAGACGACCGTTAGACACACATGGAGCCCCTACCTACCCCGCCAGCCATTCACGGCCTGTCGGTTAATTCACGTAGCCCTACGAGGAACACTGCTTTTGTCCCCATTTTACAGATGAGGAAACTGGCTGAGACAAAATAAACTCATGATCCCACTGTAGTGAAGTCAGGATTGAAACTAGTCTGTGTCCGAGCACAGGTTTACACAGCCTCCAGGATGAGCTGGTGAAGGATGTGTGTGGCCCACAGGTGGAACGCTGCTCAGCGGGCTGGGGCTCTGTTCATTGGTAGTTAGGCATTTGTTTTGAAGTTGATTTTTTTCCAAATGATAAGTTCCTACATGGTATATTAAAGGATTTAGCTTTAGTTCACATAGTAAATAAGTCACTGGTGAGAGATCATGCCCTGTACTATTTGGTTCTGGCATTTGAGTTGCAGAGTGAAACTCGCATTTGTGTCTCAAGGCTCAATAGACTATCCCAGCCTGCAAAGCTATTTATCTTGTCCTTCAAGGGCCCAGTTTACATTTGTGGCAGCAGGAGTGCTTGAATTTGGTAGTTACGTGATGTAAGGAGGCTTATAGGTGTAGAAACCTGGCTTGCCTGGCACTATTTTTCTGATTTCTTCCAATCATGTTTTAGTGTCCCTCAAAGATGAGCACTGCAGGAGGGGGCTCAGCTGCCTCACATGCTTAATGCAGCTCTAGACACTGACCATGAATAGATAAGCCCCTCCTGTTCACCACAAGGATTGACAAATGATTATCACTCGGGTGAGTGTCTTGCTGTTGAAGACATAGCCCCGCCCCATCCTAGGACACAGTCCACCCTGGATGAGAAGTGACCATGGGTTCCCCAAGGTCCTATGTGTAATGGGCCATGTGTAAAGGAGGGAGAGGACAGCTGCGTTCCCCTGCCCAGGGTGGTAGAGGGGCGAATCCCCTGGAGCCCCTTCTCCAGGAGATCCCTGCTCAGGATCCGCTGTTGGGTGACATGCTAACCATTATCCGTAAATGAGAAATCTAGAGTCAGAAGGATTTGTGAAATCCTGTCTGTCTGGATCCTTCATTTTGCATGTGAGCAACCATGTCAGTGGGAACTCTTCTGTCAACTAAGCAGGGCTAAACATGGGAGGCCTGTTTGAGAGGCACCTGCCACTTACAGTGCTGTTGAGCTGGGAGCTTTAGTGGAGGGTGGGCAAGGAGGAGGGAGAAGTCAGACAGGCAGAGGCCAGGTCCCATCCTGGAAGCTTTGCCAGGGAATTTGAAAGTACCAGGAGGCCCTGAAGGATTTCCTTTTGCTTTTTTAAAAATATTTTGTTATTGGTTTCAGAGAGGAAGGGAGAGATAGGAACATCAACGATGAGAGAGATCACTGCCTCCTGCACGCCCCACACTTGCGATCAAGCCCACAACCTGGGCATGTGCCCTGACTGAGAATCCAACTGTGACCTCCTGGTTTATAGGCCATTGCTCAACCACTAAGCCATGCCTGCCAGGCAGATTTCTTTCTTTACTAAAAAATAAATAAAAATGTAAAAATATTGGATAATCCAGATACACATACATCATACACACACACACACACACACACACACACCATCACCCCTCACCCACAGTGGGGGAGATTCCCGGTAGGGGCTGTCAGTGGTCAGATTCAGTTGTTATAAAATCCCTCTGGCAGCTGATAAATAAGGCAATACCTGACCTCAGGTGAGACAGGTGTTCTAGCAAATCTAGAGGTAAGTACAGATGTGAAGAGACTACGGAAGAGAACGTTCCAGCAGTTCAGTCTGCAGGGGGTAAGGGTGGTTACGGGGAGAGGGTCACAGAAAGCCTCAGAGGGGTGACTGTGTTTCCAAGTGGTGGAGGGAGCGCATTCCGAGCAGGGGCAGCTGCAGGACCAAGCGGGGCGGGTGGGTTAACATCTCGCTCAGTGTATGATGGGTGGTGGGAAGGTTCTGGAGCGCTCACTACTGATTTTGGATGACATCTGTTTGCTGCGGAATGAAATCATTGCCGGACTGCGGGGGGAATTGAACTGGATTTGGAAGTTCCACCTCTGAACAGGGACGAGGTGCAGTTCCAGCGTCAGCCAGCAGGAGGGGCCCTGCTCCCATCTATGGAGTCGCTATGTTAACGGTGTGAAGCCTGGGGTGGGGCTGTGAGGTGAGAGATGAGGGGCACAGAAGAGAAGGTCGCTCCCTGTGCGGCACCCGCCTGCACTTTCTGTGCATTATCCCCTGCTTGTCCCCAGGGCCCTGATAGGGGGGAGGTGGTCCCCCATTTCACACCTGCGGAACTTGAGGCTCAGAGAGCGCTGGGACCCAGGTCGCAGCCGGCAAGCGGGAAGCAGGGTCCCAGCACGGCTGTGAACAGCACGGGAGCTCCTGGCTCGGGTCTGTGAGAAACTGGATTTTATCTCTTTCTGATTTCCCTCTACTTCCTACTCCTTCTGTCTCTGTCTCTGGTTAAAAACAAACAAAAACCATCTTGACTCCACTTCCCCATCAGCGACCTCAGCTTCCCCTCCTTTCTCTGCGGCACCTCGCTGTCTCCAGCGCCTCTCCTCCACTCACTCTGAAACCCACCCCACCGACCGACACTCCATTCACACTGTGCCATCCCCAGTGGGGGGCGTGCAGGCGGCAGCAGATCAATGGTTCTCTCATCGTTCACATTTCTGTCTCTCCCCTCTCCCCTCCTCTCTGAAATCAATGAAAATATATATTTAAAAAAAAACAAAAACACATGCCTGCTAATGACCCCAGCCAGTCCTAGTCACTGCTCTGATCAGAATACTCCAGAGGCCCCTCATTTTCTCCAGAGTAAGAGCAGTTTTACTTCGTACCTGCACCCCTACCTCTCTCCCCTCCTCCCTCTCTCCCCTCAGCCTCCTGCAGCCCCCCCAGGTCTGCTTGGTCCTCCAACCCTCAAGGCACACTCCCACCCTGTCCCTGGCCTGGGCTCCTTCCCTCACAGCGTTCAAGTGAGAAAGAGAAAAGCAGCCCTGGCAGAGTCCGGGGAGAAGGGAGAAGACTCCCCCGGGTCCCTGGCCGGGGCTGTTGGTGTTCAGAGGGGCCATTCCCTGCAGAGGGGGAGAGGGAGGAGAGGTTGCTGGGAGGGGCTGAGTTTGAGGCACTTCATGCTGTGAACAGTGGGGGAGGTGCCAAGCGGGCAGCTGTATACAGTACCCCTGTAGCTCACAGTTCGCCTGGAGACACGGGCTTGGAAGGTGGACATGCAGTGGTACCGAAGCCTTGGCCGAGAGGGGGAGTCTGAAGACTTCTGAGGGTCTAGCCTTGCCCCCCTGGAGCCCCCAGGGGCTTGAATCACTTGCTGGGACAGAGGTCTCCTTTCTCTCCTAATAAGTCACTGCCCCGGGCTTCTTTAGAGAGCAGAGGGGAGGCTGTGCGGGCACCCAGCCAGCCAGGGGCAGCTCTGGAAGCAGGGCCCTGGAGGTGGAGGGGCAGCCTGGCCCTGGGTCTCGGGCCCATTATTCTGGGAAAGCTCAGAACTGGGGCTGACGTAGTGGTCACCATAGGAAGTCCAGGCACTATGTTACCATCAGCAGGACACAGCAGGGCCTCGGGACAAGCCTGGCACCGGCTGGCACACTGCCTCCTTGTCCCAGTGGTCCCAAGCACCCGCCCCCCAAGACTGACCAGAGCTGAGGCCGCCCTGCCCCAGATGGGCACCTGAACCCAGACTCCATGGGCTCCATCCCTCACTTTCCATTCTGCCTCCTAAATGCCTCTCCATGTGCCCAGCATCCCAGGCTGGGCTTCCCTGCTGGGTCCTCCGAGCATAGCCACGGCCTCATAAGCGCTCCTGCCTGCCTGCCAAGTCCTCTTCCACACCTGCAGCAGAGTCCTGCCAAAAAAGGATTTCACGCTACACCAACCAGGGCTCATCCCAAAGCCTTTGGGTCAAAGGCCGAGCTTCCTGGGGCCTCAGGGCCAGCTCTCAGTCCCTGCTGGGGCCTCCAGTGTGGCTCCCACTTGAAACTTCTTTTAGTTCCTCCCTGCCGCCCTCCCCCTTGTTTCCAGCTCACGCTCGGTTAGCTCATCACCGTCTCTGGGCGGCCTTCCCTGGTGTCCAGGATGCAGAAGGAGGGTCTGGTTGAGTAACCCTCATCCACTGGGTTTTCCCCACCAGAGGCCGGAGGGCAGACTGCTATGCTGACCACGGGTCCTAGCCACCCCACGGTGGGCCAGAATGTGGACGGCCTTGAACTGCAATGCATCATGTAGCTCTTTGACTCGCCTCCCCCCCTCCCCCAGCCTCCCCACTCCCTTCCCCAGTGGGGGACAGGGCTGTGTCCTTCCCAGCTGGAAGGAAGGAGAAGCCTGAGTCCAGAGGCTGTGTCTCGAACCCAGTGACACCACCAAACCAAAGTCACGTTTCTACAAGACTCCCAAGCCCTTAGGGGAAGTAGGAGACAGGGAGTTCCTGTGCGGAAGACAGAGAGGCCACCGAGAAAGGGAACTTGCCCTGGGGCTTCCTGGTGGGGCAGCACAGAGGGGTGATTTGAACCTGGGGCCCTGCCTGATTCAGCCTCGTCCTGGCTGCTGGACTTGGGTGCACTGCCTTTTCCAGGTGGCCGCGTTCCCATCTGTAAAGTGGGAAGAACAAGATAACCTGCATCGCAGGGTGTTAATGAAACAAGCACAGTTCTGGGTGAGCCACGTTCCCCTCTCAGGCCCCCAGGCCTTCCCATCTCCTCCCCACGTGTGAGAATTCAAGTCTGTGCAATGCCCAGGCCGGGGATGGATGGGACAGACCCAGCAGAGGGGACAGAGGACATCAGGGCAGATGTGCTGTCTGTGGGCTGTGGGACAGGGCCTTGGGGCTGGAGGAGGGCCCTTTGAGCTTGTCCTTCCATCCCTTTTCATTGCAGCTGGGGAAACTGAGGCTAAGAGGTGGTGGCACTGTTGCTGCTGCTCGAACATTGCTTGGAGGCAGGTGTGGCACTGAAGCATCTCTCCTGGACTCACGTTAAATGACAGGTGCCACATCCCAGAATCCTCCCATCATCATTCAACAAACGCCAGGCTCTGAGGAAATAAGTTCCTCATGGAGCATCTAGCCTACTGGGGAAGAGAAGTTAAGAAATCACAAATAAACGTAGCATTACAGTGTGAGGAGGGCTATGGAGAAGGGGTTCATGGTCCATACAGTGTAAGGGTGTAATAAGGGACCATATTCTATCTGAAGGGGGGTGCGGTTCAAGGAAGTCTTCTTGAGGATGTGATGCTTACGTGGATGAAAAAGTTACTATGAGATTAAAATGTGTGTGTGTGTGTGTGTGTGTGTGTGTGTGTGTGTGTGTGAATTGGCCTCTGGACCCAGTTCTTGGCACAGAGCTTCTAAAACACTTGTAGCCCAGCCCAGCTGGCTTGGCTCAGAGGTTGAGCATCAACCTATGAACCAGGAGGTCACGTTTCAATTCCCAGTAAGGGCACATGCCCGGGTTGCGAGCTTAATCCCTAGTGTGGAGCGTGCAAGAGGCAGCTGATCAGTGATTCTCTCTCATCATTGGTGTTTCTATCTCTCTCTCCCTCTCCCTTCCTCTCTGAAATCAATAAAAATGTATTTAAAAAATCTATATATATATAAAAGCCTAAGTGACCATTGCAACCGAAACAACCAGATGACTGAACAGGCTGCATGGGGCGACAAGGCTGGCAGGGGGGGCAGTTGGGAGTGACTAGACCAGCAGAGGGGGGCAGTGAGGAGAGACCAGACTGGCAGGGGGGCAGTTGGGGGTGACCAGGCTGGTGGGCGGGGGCAGTTGGGGGCGACCAGGCCAGCAGTGGGGGCAGTTGAGGGTGACTAGGCCAGCAGTGGGGGCAATTAGGGGCAATCAGGTAGGTGAGCAGTTAAGAGCCAGTGGTCCTGGATTGTGAGAGGGATGTCCAACTGCCGGTGTAGGCCCGATCCCCAGGATCAGGCCTAAACCAGCAGTTGGACATCCCCCAAGGGGTCCCAGATTGGAGAAGGTGCAGGCTGGGCTGAGGGGGACCCCCCCCATACATGAATTTCGTGCACCAGGCCTCTAGTAAATCAATAAATAAAAACACTTGTAGCCCGGCCAGCATGGCTCAGTGGTTGAGTATCGACCAATGAACTAGGAGGTTAAGGTTCCATTCTTAGTCAGGGCATATGCCCAGGTTGGGGGCTCAATCCCCAGTGTGGGGTGTGCAGGAGGCAGCTGACCGGTGATTCTCTCTTATCATTGGTGTTTCTATCTCTCTTGCCCTCTCCCTTCCTCTCTAAAATATAAATAAATAAAAAGTAAGACACTTGTAATTTTCTAAGTGATAAGAGCACTAGAAGCATATTTTGTTCTACTGAGGTGACTCTGGGTGAGCTCCTGGCTGGGGACTCAGCAAACCAGGATCAGAAGCTTGGAATCCTCAGCTCCCTCCCCACCCCTTCTCCCCACCCCCACTTCTCCAGAGAGGGGAAAGGGACTGGAAACGGAGTTAATAATTGGTCATGCCTACGTGAGGAGGCCTCCATAAAACCCCAATAGTCCAGGCTTCAGAGACCTTCAGGTGGGCAAACACACCCACATGCTGGGAGGGTGACACACCCCAACTCCACAGGACAGAAGCTGCTACACTCAGGACCCTCCCAGACCTCACCTGGGTCTCTTCCCCTGGGTGTTCATCTGTATCCTTTATCATGTTCTTTCACAGACTGGCAAATGTAAGAACGTATTTCCCTGAGTTCTATGAGCTGCTTTAGCAAATTAACTGAACCAAAGGAGGGGGTCATTGAGGCCTGCGAATTGTAATAGGTGGTTGGTCAGAAGCACAGGTCATAACCTGGGTTTGCACTGGCATCTGAAGTGTGTGTGTGTGTGTGTGTGTGTGTGTGTGTGTGTGTGAGAGAGAGAGAGAGAGAGAGAGAGAGAGAGAGAGAGGCAGTCCTGTGGGACTGAGTCCTTAACCCGTGGCATCTGATGCTGTCTGCAGGTAGACAGTGTCAGGATGGAGTAGAACTGTAGGACACCCACTCCGTGTTGCAGGGAGTTACTTGGTGTGAGGGGAAATTCTCTGTTAGGACAGGGTATCCAGGCAAGGAAGTGGGCTGCATTCCAGGCAGAGGGACTGGCATATGCAAAGGCCCTATGCTGAGAAGTACAATACAGTTTAGACAAATGCTCCAAATCTACCTTTTCAAGAAGGTGGAGTAGAGGCATCTTCTTCCCCATTTCTTTTTCTTGAAAATCACCTCCTCCCCGCCACACACACACATACAATGAGAACAAGAAACAGGAACTTCATCTTTTAGGAAGGTATTTCGTACCTCAAACTATGGCATGAAAAAAGCCCCAAATGTTCTAGATTCCAGTATGGCTAAATAATGGAAATATTCAATAATTGTATATTTTTGCTAGTTCTAGAACTTGGCCTCCTCTGGCCTGTCTTTCTTATCTACACTAATAAAAGAGAAACATGGTAATTAGCCATACCTCCGCTACCCTTCCCATTGGCTAATCAGGGCGATATGCAAATTAACTGCCAGCCAAGATGGCGGCTGGCAGCCAGGCAGCTTGAAGTGAACAGGAGGCTTGCTTGCTTCAATGACAGAGGACTCCAACGTTCCCCGCCTGCCGCTGCTGGCCTCTGAGCTTGCAGTTTGAAACATTGTTACAAATATAGAAGCTAAACAAAACCCCAGAAACCTCCTTTCAGCCAGCCGGGATCTCAGAGCTGGAGTTGAAAGAGTGTTTTGATTATAGAACCCAAACAAACCAGATACCTGCTTTCAGCAGCCGAGGCCTAAGAGCTGGAGCCAAGCCTCTGAGCTAAAGCTGGCCCAGAATAAAAAAAAAAAAAAGAAAAAAAGGAGAAGTTGGGAGCTCCAGTCACCTGCCAGCCTGAAAACAGCCCTCAGCCCCTCACCCAGACTGGCCAGGCACCCCAGTGGGGACCCCCACCCTGAAGGGGGTGTGACCAGCTGCAAACAGCCATCAGCCCCTCATCCAGGCTGGCCAGGCACCCCAGTGGGGACCCCCACCCTGAAGGGGGTGTGACCAGCTGCAAACAGCCATCATCCCCTCACCCAGGCTGGCCAGGCACCCAAGCGGGACCCCCACCCTGATCCAGGACACCCTTCAGGGCAAACCAGCCGGCCCCCACCCATGCACCAGGCCTCTATCCTATATAGTAAAAGGGTAATATGCCTCCCGGCACCGGGATCAGCGTGACAGGGGGCAGTGCCCAAACCCCCTGATCACCCTGCGGCTCTGTGTGTGACAGGGGCGGGGCCACAACCTTCCTATCCGCCCTGCTCTGTTTGTGACAGGGGAAGGCGCCCCAACCCCCTGATCAGCCCTGCTCTGTGCCTGATAGGGGGGAGCTCTCCAACCCCCTGATGGGCCCTGCTCTGTGGGTGATAGAGGGCGGCGCCCCAACCCCCCTCCACCCCCTCACGGACACTGCTCTGTGTGTGACGGGGTTAGAGACATAAGCTTCCCCATTGGCCCTGCCCCTGAGCATGACTGAGGGTGGCATCACACCTCCAGATCCGCCCTGCTCTGTGCATGACAGGGGCGCACCCCAACTCCCCAATCGGCCCTGCTCTGAGCCCAACCAGGGGCTGCACCTAGGGATTGGGCGTGCCCTCTGCCACCCGGGAGCAGGCCTAAGCCAGCAGGTTTGTTATCTCCCGAGGGGTCCCAGACTGCGAGAGGGCACAGGCCGGGCTGAGGGACCCACCCTCCCCCCCAAGTGCACAAATTTTGTGCACCGGGCCTCTAGTCTATACTAATAAAAGGGTAATATGCTAATTAGACCGGGAGATCTGGACATTCTTCCGGACAAAGCCATGGTAGCAGGGCTGAGGCAGAAGCAGTTAGGGGCAATCAGGCCGGCAGGGGAGGGCAGTTGGGGTTGATCAGGCTGGCAGCAGAGTGGTTAGGGGTGATCAGGCAGGCAGGCAGGTGAGCGGTTAGGAGCCAGCAGTCCTGGATTGTGAGAGGGATGTCCGAGTGCCGGTTTAGGCCCTATCCCACAGGGATCCCAGATTGGAGAGGGTGCAGGCCGGGCTGAGGGATTATGCCCCCCCCCCCATGCACGAATTTGATGCACCAGACCACTAGCAATGTTAATAAAATTCCAATGTCTGGCCCTAAGAATGAAAATCTTCCTGATTAGCAACTGCTATAAAAGTAAACCTCAGAAAGATGAAAAGTTGCCCTTTCTCCCCTGAAGCTGCAGAAACAAAAATACTTACTACGCTCCACCAGGAACATGAGTCCCAGAGTGAGATGTGATGGGGTCCAAAGGAGACTTTTCCCGACAGGAGAGCGCCCGCCCGGTCTTCCTGTGAGTGTGGGGGCTTGTGGGACTCGTCGTGAGGAACTCGGTAACTGTCAATAGAAACCTGTCCATGGAAGGGCTGTTTGCGCAGAGAATGCTGACAGGCAGCCGGACTGCAGGTTACAGGACACTCTGCGGGAGGAGCTTTTAAATTCCAAACGCAAGTCCGGGATGGCAATCGACTACCTTCATTGATAATCTGAGCCATGATAATTTTGCTACAATTGTCATCTGTTATTTAGTTATAAGCTTTGTTCTTTGGAAGGGGTGGGTCTAAGCAGAAGACAATTGTGGCAACACCTTCTCTCCCACATCCTATATAATAAGGAGCTAATATGCTAATTAGACCGAACAGCAGAACGACCGTCCGGATGACCTTCTGAACGAAGCTGGGCCTCTAGTGACATATAATATCCACAACATAAGAACCGAATGAGTAAAAGGAATTTCAAAGACATTTAAAAATGGGAGCCCTGGCTGGTTTGCTCAGTGGATAGAGCATCGGCCCACAGACTGAAGGGTCCCGGATTCAATTCTGGCCCAGGGCATGTACCTCGGGTGCAGGCTCTGGCCTGAGGCTACCAATCGATGTGTCTCTCTCACATCGATCTTTCCCTCTCTCTGTCTTTCTCCTTTCCACTCTCTCTAAAAATCAATGGAAAAATATTCTCAGGTGAGGATTAACAACAACAAAAATAAAAAATGAGAGAGCCCACCCTGCGTGGCTAAGTGGCTGAGCGTAAACCTATGAACCAGGAGGTCATGGCTCTATTCCCAGTCAGGGCACATGCCCAGGTTGTGGGTTCGATCCCCAGTGTGGGGCGTGCAGGAGGCAGCCGATCAATGATTCTCTCTCATCATTGATGTTTCCTCTCCCTTCTTCTCTGAAATCAATACAAATATATATATATATATACTTGAAAAATAAAATTGTTAATAATGAAATTAGTAAAACTGGTAGAATGCTTAGAAGATGAGGCTATGAAATCTCCTAGAAAGTAGAACAGAAGGGCAGGGAGATGGAGTATTGGTCCAGAAAACACAACACACAACTAAAAGGAGTTCCTGAAAGAGAGAAAAACAAGAAAGTTTCCAGAACCGAGAGGCGTGAGCCCCCAGATTTAAAAGCTCTACGAGTGTCCAGAAGCAAGAGTGGAAGCCCCGCAGAGAGCTGAGCACGTGGAGTGAGCCGCGCCCCGGGCCCGAGAGGAGGCCCCAGTGTTCACACACGAGGGGTCTGGAATAAGAATGAGTGGGACTTCGCAGCAGCAGACGTTACTGCACAGACTTGCTTCCAAATCTGGGGGACACTTTACAATCTGGGCCTCAATACCAGTCAGATCGTGGTTGACGAAGGACCACTCCTGTGCAGGAGATATGAGAAACAGTCTGAGATAACTTTTTTCAAGATTGTGATCCAACACACATAACGTAGCATTTCCCGTCTTCCCATGTTAAGTGTGCAGTTCAGCCGTGTTAGTACATTCGCACTGTTGTGCTGCAGGACGTCTCATCTCGCACGCCTCAGACTCAGTCCCCGCCAGACAGCTCCCATGCCCCCTCCTCCGGCTCCTGGCAGCCGTCCTCCTGCTGCCTGTCTCTGTGACAGTGACACTCGAGGTGCTCACATAGGTGGGGTCACACAGGACTTGTCTTTCAGCTTATTTCAATGAGCATAATGTCCGCAAGTTTCATCCACGTGGCAGCGGGTGTTCGGATTCCTTCCTCTTTAAGGCTGAATTCTGTTTCATTGTGTGAATACGTCACATTTTGTTTATACGTCCACCTGCTGGTGGACACTGGTTCCTCCCCCCTCTTGGGTATTGTAAGTAACGCTGCCTAGAACATGGCTGCACAGATGCTTCTTCGAGATCACGCCTTCAATTCTTCTGAATATATATCTACGAGTGGGATTGCTGGTCATATGGTAACTCCACTTTTCATATTTTCAGAAAGAGAGAACTTTTCTTTTTTTTTTAAATATTCTATTGATTTTTTACAGAGAGGAAGGGAGAGGGACAGAGAGTTAGAAACATGGATCAGCTGCCTCCTGCACATCTCCCACTGGGGACGTGCCCGCAACCAAGGCACATGCCCCCGATCGGAATCGAACCTGGGACCTTTCAGTCCGCAGGCTGATGCTCCATCCACTGAGCCAAACCGGCCAGGGCATAAGAGAACTTTTCATGAAACCTCTGCTGAAAGGCCGTAGCCACTCCCCCAAACCCAGAAGTTACACAGAGGTTCTGTAGTGTTTGGAGCTCAAAGACCGATGCCACCATCACCCCCCGCCCCCCCAGACTGGGCCCACTTCCCCCTCTGCTCCGGCCATGCGGCCAGGCCAGGCGGGTGCCGCAGTCGCTTCTCTCACCGTGTTGGCTTCCACCCAGTCCCAGCTAGGAAGCTCGGGGGGTGAAAATTCTCGCTGGGCTCAAAACCACTTCCTCAGGCCCAAGGTCAAAGGTTTCACTCTCTGTTCTGGCTCTGCTCCTCCCCAGCTTCACCCTGGGTCCCCGCCCTGGTTTTCTCTATCCTCTCCTTCCTCTTTTCCTCCCTTCCCCTCCTTCCCTTCTCCTCTCCGCTCTTCCTCCCCCCTCCTCCCCTCACCCTCTGCCCCACCTCCTCATCCTCCTCCTGCCCCAGAGGCCCCTTGCTGGCTCCCTGCTTCCCCAGGTCAAGAAAGCAAGGAGGCTGCGGCTCCCGCCCCCTCACACCCAGCAGGCCGGTCCTCCCCAGCTTCACAACCAGACGGCTGGCCTCCGCGAGGACAGTGAGCGTCCTCCTCCAGAACTGACTCTCCTCACCAGGGAAGCCTGCGAGGGGCGGGAGCAGCCCTCCAGACTCCACGTGGTCTCGGGGATCCTTGGCAGGGAGCTGCTCCTGTGACCTTTAGACACAGAAAATCTAGAAAAGACAGCAGATGGCCTTTCAGGCCCCCGTGGTGCCAGGGCCGAGGGCCTCATCCTGCGGGTTTTCTGCACTTTCTCCCCAGGAGGCTCTGGCACGAGGCGGGGTCTTGCTCTCCCAGGGAGAAGGCAACTCTGGAGAGAGGGAGGGGCCACCGCTTTGGGCGCAGGTGGGCGTGTGTCTGGCGGGCGCCCTCTCACCCAGCCATGTCCACGCATGACGGACGGCCTGGGGACTTGTGAAAGGACACGTGTCCAAGGCCACTCAGGGCTGTGGTGAGAGGAAGGAGCCCACAGGGGCCCATGGAAGCCCCCAGGCTGTGGCGCCAGGTGGCCTGAGCCCGGCAAGCAGAGGCCTGGTCCATCTCACTCCACTCGGAGCAGAGGCCTCAGTCCTGACCCTCCTGACTGCGGCGTGCTGTCCACCGCGCTGGTGCCAAGTTGGTGGACATTGAGGTGAACAGCAGGTCACTGCAACCACCACCATCCCCAGTCATGTCCATGGGGGTCCCTTCCCCTCCTGGAAACTCAGGCAGGACCACCCCATCCCTGGTGTGTTGCTGGGAAACATTAGGCCACGTGATGTCACATGCAAGCGTGGAGGGTGCCACGGCAGCAGGCAGGGGCCCACACTCGTCCCCAGACCCCCGTCCGCCTGAGTCACCCTGCTGCTGGACCAGCGGCTGCCAGGGCCATTCTCCTTCAGATCCTGACAAGCCTGGCCGGTGAGAGGAAGACTCGGGCTGGGGCTGGGGCAGGCCTCCTCCTCAGGGCTCCTTCCCACCCCACTCCCCCTCCTCCGTGTGAACCGGAGCTTCCCGCTCAGTTCTGTTTTTTTTGCTTTTACGTGATCGCTGTCATGCATCTTGTATGTAGTGCGCATGTCGAAACAAGACAGTCGTCAACGGTCCAGCCTTCCGAATGGCATAGTTCCTCCTCCACAGTGAGACTGAGATCTGGGGAGGAGACATTAGTGAGAGGCGGGCGGAGGGGAGTGGCCACGTGCATGCTGCTGCCCTCCGTGTGGGAGTGAGGACAGGGAGTCAGGAGAGCTCCGAGGCACAGCTGCGAGTTGGGCGTCTCTCCATAAGACAATGTGGGGAAACTCTCCCCGCCAGGTTTTTTAGGTGAAGAAAAAATAAACAGCAGCTCAGACAGTATTGAATTTTCCAACGTCTCCCTCCAAGACAGGGCAATACAGCAGGAACCATCTCCAGGAAGTGGCGGTGGAGCCTGGCATTCCCCGTTAGGCCCCAGGAGGATCTGCCACTGCTGCACCTGCTGCTGCTGCTCCATTTGCAACGTCTGCGTCTCAAAGGCAACAGGAAGAACCAGGATCCTAAAGGCAGTTGTCCCGATGCCCAAGGCTGCCCTGGAAAACTGGACATTTTTTGAGGCAGAGAGAAAGAGAGAGAGAGAGAGAGAGAGAAAGAGAGAGAGAGAGAGATATCAAAAGTGGCTCCAGGAGGACCGGATCCTCCAGAAACATGTCCTCAGACTCAGAGTCCCTCCTAAGGGTCTCATCTGGCTCGTGTCTCCTCTTCCAGCTCCTCCTCAGGCTCCGCATTGCCTTTCGGAAGCAATTCGTCAGGGGTGGGGAGCAGTGGAGGGGCCCTGGCTGCAGGAGGGTAGGGGGAGGCCCCGCTCAGCCGGTAAGGAGCCGGGAGCCCCAGGCCGGGCTCCCAGGGTGCGGAAGTGGAAAGGGCTTTCCAGCTCCCCATTTGCATGTTGTGCAACAGCAAGGAAGCCATTTCCACTCAGCATCTCATTTTCCTAAACTAGAGGCACAGGAGACCTGAATCCCCAGAAATGTCAGCGGCTCAGGAAGCCCAGAATGACAATGAGGCTGAGCACGTGGCGTGTGCCCAGCTGCCCGGTTACACTCATTTCCTCTGACAGCCCAGCTCCCGCAGTCCCCTGGCACAGAGGGGCCCTGGGGCCCAGAGAGGTTAAGGAACTGCTGGGGGCCACACAGCTGCCCAAGAAGTGGAGGAGCCAGGATTTGAGCCCAGCTCTCTGTCTACAGCCCGTCTTTATATTCTTTTTTCTGTATTTTTTCTTTTATTTATTCTTTTTTTTTTTTTAAAGTTTGTCTTGGAGGTTTTTTTGTGTGTTTTTTTAAAAATATATTTTATTGATTTTTTACAGAGAGAAAGGGAGAGGGAAAGAGAGTTAGAAACATGGATGAGAGAGAAACATCGATCAGCTGCTTCCTGCACACTCCCTACTGGGGATGTGCCCGCAACCAAGGTACGTGCCCTTGACTGGAATCGAACCCGGGACCCTTCAGTCCGCAGGCCGACGCTCTCTCCACTGAGCTAAACCAGTCAGGGCTTTTATTTATTCTTAAGACCATTTTTATTGTGAAGTATTACACATATATAAACATTCATAAAGCAAACACACAGTTTAACTAATGGTTACAGAACTAGAGGCCCAGTGCCCAATATCACCCAAAACCCAGACCCACCACGCCGGTGAGACCCAGACTGACTGCCGCAGCGCCCGGCAGGGGCAGGACGCAGGACCCGGGACCCAGTCAAGTCCCCGCCCACCCGCGCGCCTCGCCGTGCACACAGCCTCCTGGTGACCAGTCTTTGGTCGTTCCGCCATTACGGCATCATGACCACAGGCCTTTTATGATATAGACTAGTGGCTCGATGCACGAAATTTGTGCACATTGAAAAGGAATTAATTAGAGAAAATATTTTTTTAAAATATATATATATATATATATTTTAAATATATTTTATTGATTTTTTTACAGTGAGGAAGGGAGAGGGATAGAGAGTTAGAAACATCGATGAGAGAGAAACATCGATCAGCTGCCTCCTGCACACCCCCTACTGGGGATGTGCCCGCAACCAAGGTACATGCCCTTGACCAGAATCGAACCTGGGACCCTTGAGTCCACAGGCTGACACTCTAACCACTGAGCCAAACCAGTTAGGGCTAAAATATATTTTATTGATTTTTTACAGAGAGGAAGGGAGAGGGATAGAGAGTTAGAAACATCGATGAGAGAGAAACATCAATCAGCTGCCTCCTGCATATGTCCTACTGGGGATGTGCCCGCAACCAAGGTACATGCCCTTGACTGGAATCGAACCTGGGACCTTTCAGTCCGCAGGCCAACACTCTATTCACTGAGCCAAACTGGTGCTGGCAGAGGAAATATTTTAATATTGCTATTTGCCCTTTCTCTATAATAGAAGTGTCAGAGATGAAAGAAAATTAGTAAAATGTATATGAAAATCTTCCTCCTGTCAGAGTCTGGGGCACACTGTGGGACCCAGAGTCAAGTCCCTGCCCACCCACATGCACCTCGAAATCTTGCCAGACCCAGACCTGGCCGGCCCCACCCCCATTGCGTGAGATCCAGAGCTAGCTGGCCCCACCCCCATCAAGCCCCGCCAGATGGGGGGTGCAGCCTCAGGTCCCCTGGCCCGGCACCAGGGCGGGGGGCGCAGTCTGAGGTTCCCCAGCCCAGCGCTGGGGTGGGGGGCGTAGCCTCAGGTCCCCCATCAAGCCCCGCTGGGTGGCAGGTGCAGCCGGAGGTCCCCCTTCAAGCCCCACTGGGCCGAGGGGCCCTGGCCTGAGGTCCCCCATCAAGCCCCACCAGGCGGGGGCACGCAGCCTCAGGTCCCCCGCCCCGGCCCGGCACCACGCAGCCTCAGGTCCTTGCTGATCACTCGTTATGGCTCATTATGGGACCCCCGCCTCTGCTGTGGGCGCAGCCATCTTGTGATGGTGCGACGGAGTGAGGGTCAATTTGCATATGACCCTTTATGATATAGGATGAGCATCAAGTCAAAAAATAAAACATTGCTAGTTCTCCATATATCCTCAACTGGCCTCTTCCCAATCCAAAACCACTCCCTGCCCTCCACCAAGGTAACTACTGTCTTGATTCTTAGAACAATGACTTCCTTACTTTTCTTTATAGAGTCATCACCTAACTATGCATTTCTAAACTCTGAACTTCAATTTGCCTGCTTTGAAACATTATAAATATGAAATCATAGAGCAGACATTCTTTTCTATCTGGCTCTTTTTGATCAATATTTTGTTTGTGAAATTTACCTATGCTGCAAAAACCTTCAGTTGGTTCATTTTTATCCTATATAATAAAGAGGTAATATGCAAATTAATCCTCACGCCCTCACAAGATGGCTGCCTACAACC
>NW_005871245.1:1522143-1527759 GCF_000147115.1 Myotis lucifugus | reverse complement strand
AGGGGGGGCAGTTAGGGGCAATCAGCCTTGCACGCAGAAGCAGTGAGGGGCGATCAGGCCGGCGGGGGGGGGGGGAGTTAGGGGTGACCCGGCAGGCAGGCAGGTGAGTGATTAGGAGGCAGCAGTTCAGGATTGTGAGCCGGATGTCCGACTTCCAGTTTAAACCAGCAGTCGGACATTCCCTGAGGGGTCCTGATTGGAGAGGGTGCAGGCTGGGCTAAGGGGACCCCCGCCCCCGTACACGAATTTCATGCATGGGCCTCTAGTTGGTATATAATTGTCTTGCTATTCCTCATCCTTCATTGTGATTCTAGGCAACGCTGGGCTGAGCAGAAGTCTGCCAGTTACATGGTCTGCTGACGCACGCAGGGAAGAGGGAAGAATTGCCACATTCTGTGGCTGCAGGGAAAGCTCAGCAGCGCTGGGCTAACATCCTAGCCTCTCGCTCTGGCCTGTGTTGCTCAGTGCTTAGAATTTGGCCCATGCACGAAGGGTCATGGGTTTGATTCCTGGTCTGGGGCACGTACCTGGGTTTCAGGTTTGATCCACAGCCCCCAACTGGGCCACATGCAGGAGGCAATCAATCCATGTGTCTCTCTCACATCGATGTTTCTCTCTCTCTCTCTCTCTCTCTCTCTCTCTCTCTCTCTCTCTCTCCCCCCCCCTCTCTCTTCCTCCCTCCCTTCTGCTCTCTCTAAAAATCAATGGAAAAAATATCCTTGGGTGAGGATTGCCAACAACAACAATAACCAATCCTAGCATCTCCGTTTCTCACTGCATGATCTTAGCCCAGGCCCTTCACTCTTCTGAGCCTCGGTTTCCTCACCTATAACGGGGAATGATCGTGTTGGTTTACCTGACTGTAGGGAGAATTAAGTGGGCAAATGGCTGTATGGGGCCTGCTCAGAGCAGGTGCTCAGAGAGTCACATCTGCTGATGTTTCTGGAAACATTTAGAAATGCCCCCTGGCACAACTCTGCTTAGCAGACCCGCCTCTTGGGCCCTTGCAGGCCTCTGTTTACCTCAGCTCCTTTATTTTATCGTGTCCACTGGAGGCTCGGTACCCTTTCAGCTCCACTTCAATATGCCCTTTGAGCCCTGCTGGTTTGGCTCAGTTTCAGCTCCACTTAAATATGCCCTTTGAGCCCTGCTGGTTTGGCTCAGTGGACAGAGAGCATAGGCTCATGGACTGAAGGGTTCAGGGTTCAATCCTGGTTAAGGGCATGTACCTTGGTTGCAGGCTCATCCCTGGTGTCTCTCCCACATCGATGTTCCTCTCTCTCTCTCTCTCCCCCCCCACTTGCTCTCTTTCAAAATCAATTTTAAAAAATATATGTGGCCCTAATCAGTTTGGCTCAGTGGATAGAGCGTCGGCCTGCGGACTGAAGGGTCCCAGGTTTGATTCTGGTCAAAGGCATGTACCTTGGTTGCAGGCACATTCTCAGTTGGGGGTGTACCGGAGGCAGCTGATCGATGATTCTCTCTCATCGATGTTTCTAACTCTCTATCCTTCTCCCTTCCTCTCTGTAAAAAAAAAAAAAAAAAAAAATCAATAAAATATATTTAAAAAAATATAGGTGAGTCCACATTGGCATAAAATCTTCCTTACAACGGAATTCCAGGTAATTTATTTTTTAAATTAAATCTTTATTGTTCAGATTATTACAGTTGTTCCTCTTTTTTCCCCCATAGCTCCCCTCCACCCAGTTTCCATCCCACCCTCCGCCCTCACCCCCCACCACTGTCCTCATCCATAGGTGCACGATTTTTGTCCAGTCTCTTCCCGCATCCCCCACACCCCTTGCCCCCCCGAGAATTGTCAGTCCATTCCCTTTCTATACCCCTGATTCTATTATAATCACCAGTTTATTCTGTTCATCAGATTATTTATTCACTTGATTTTTAGATTCACTTGTTGATAGATGTGTATTTGTTGTTCATAAATGTATCTTTACCTTCTTCTTCTTCTTCCTCTTCTTAAAGGATACCTTTCAGCATTTCATATAATACTGGTTTGGTGGTGATGAACTCCTTTAGCTTTTCCTTATCTGTGAAGCTCTTTATCTGACCTTCAATTCTAAATGATAGCTTTGCTGGATAAAGTAATCTTGGTTGTAGGTTCTTGCTATTCATCACTTTGAATATTTCTTGCCACTTCCTTCTGGCCTGCAAAGTTTCTGTTGAGAAATCAGCTGACAGTCGTATGGGTACTCCCTTGTAGGTAACTGACTGTCTTTCTCTTGCTGCTTTTAAGATTCTCTCTTTGTCTTTTGCTCTTGGCATTTTAATTATGATGTGTCTTGGTGTGGTCCTCTTTGGATTCCTCTTATTTGGGGTTCTCTGCGCTTTCTGGACTTGTAAGTCTATTTCTTTCACCAGGTAGGGGAAGTTTTCTGTCATTATTTCTTTAAATAGGTTTTCAATATCTTGTTCTCTCTCTTCTTCTGGCACCCCTATAATTCAGATGTTGGTACACTTGAAGCTGTCCCAGAGGCTCCTTATACTATCTTCGTATTTTTGGATTCTTTTTTCATTTTGCTTTTCTGGTTGGGTGTTTTTTGCTTCTTCGTATTTCAAATCTGACTTGATTCTTGTGATCCTCTAGTCTGCTGTTGGAACTCTGCATAATATCCTTTATTTCAGTCGGTGTATGCTTAATTTCTAGTTGGTCCTTTTTCATAACCTCGAGGGTCTCACTAGATTTCTTGAGGGTCTCACTACATTTATCGGCGGTCTCACCAGACTTTTTGAGGGTCTTACTAAATTTATCGGCGGTTTCTAGAAAGTTCTTGAAAAACCTTAAAAGTGTGGTTTTGAACCCTATATCCAGTCGTTTGCTTTCCTCCATTTCTGTCATTTGTGACCTGTTTCTTTGTCTCCGCATTTTGGCTGCTTCCCTGTGTTGGTAGAGTGGCTTTGTGTGCTAGGTGTCCTATAGGGCCCAGTGGCTCAGCCTCCCCAATTACCTGAGGTGGACACTCTTGGTGCACCCCTTTGTGGGCTTTGTGCACAGTCTTGTTGTAGTTAAGCCTTGATTGTTGTAGGTATCACTGGGAGGAATTGACCTCCAGGCCAATTGGCTGTGAGAGTCAGCTGCGTCTACGGTGGGAGAACTTCTGTGCTGAAGACACCCTTATGAGGCAAGACTTGCTTCAGTGGGGCTTTGGTGCTCACTGAGTCTGCCCCCTGAGTGTGTCCCTTATGGATCTGAGGAGTTGTAATCTGGATGGTCCCACTCTGACCACTGGGTACACTGGCTTTTGGATCTAAGGACGTGCTAATTTAGCCTCTGCCTGAGGCTACCCAGCAGGAGCTACGAAGAGATCTGCAGATTCCCCTTCCTTTTTGGGGGGTTTGGAGGTGCCCAAATGAGGCCCAGCTGTGAAGCAATGCAAGCTGCTGTGGGGCTTTGGGCCTTCTCTTGGAAGTTCTGAGTCTGTCTGGCCCAGCTGCAGTTTGTTGGGTAATTTTCAGATTGCAAAGGGCCAGGGCATTCATAAGCAAAAGCCTCTGCCGAAGCTTGGGTGGAGCGGGGTCTCAGGGAATCAACAGGGTGGGGCAAGCAGCTATGGCTGATCCTCAGTCCTGCCCTAAGGGGCCCCGTGTCTCAGTGTCCCAGTAATCGCTGCAAGCACCTTTGAGAGAAAGCCGCCCTCGAGTTCCGAGTTCTGCCTGCTGCCAGACAGTCCAGTTTCTCCCTGTATGAGTCTGGGTCCCCAGAGACTCACCCGGGACTAGAGTTCAGAGCAGTCGGGGGCTTGAGACTCCCTCCCGATTCAAAAAGACAGCCGCGTCCTCAGTTGCCAGCCCTTGCCGCGTGCGCCTCCGTACCTCTGCACTCCACTTCCGCACCTCCTCTGAGTCTCAGTGTGCTTTTCTTTCCTTCTAGTTGTAGAATTTCCACTCAGCCAGCCTTCCTGTGGTTCTGGATGATGTCCGTTTTGTCTTTTAGTTGTATTTTTGAATTTGTTTTGGGAGGCAGCAATTTCCGGTGTCTACCTATGCCGCCATCTTGGTTTCTCCTCGAATTCCAGGTAATTTATGGATGCCCTCCCTCCAAGGGGTGCAGCTTGGCTCCCCCTGATTGTGGACTGCACTTAGTGACTTGTTTCCCAACAACAGGGTATGGAGAGGGGGAAAATAGTACCTTCACATGGAAAAACCTGGAAACTCCATCTGAAGCCAGCGATCAAGGTTCCTATCACAGTGAGAAGTCATGTGGGAGGCCCCGTGCCCCCGAGAGGATGTGAGGAGAGGAGCACCTCATCTTGTTGGCAGGCGCCCCTCCAACCCACAGCCCCAGGCTGGTCATCAGGAAAACATCAGGAAACACATGAACAAATTAAGGGACATTCTGCAAAGCCCCTGACCAGCGCTCCTCAGGACTGTCAGCGTTGTGAGGACTAGGAGAGCTTGGCCACGTGTGACAGACAGGACCCATGATGTCTAAATGCAATGTGAATCCTGGGTGGGGTTCTGGAACAGGCAAACACAAACACAGGCAGAATCCAAGTCAAGCCTCCAGTTTTGTCAGCAGTAACTCAGCAATGTTGGTTTCTTAGTTTTGAAAAGTGTATCCATGATAATGTGAGATGGTAGCGTTGGGGGAATTTGAAACTGGCTGAGGGGTTGATGGGAAATCTCTACTGTTTTTACAACTTTACTGTAACACTCACACACAGAGGCAGAATAGAGTGGAAAGAAACAGCAAAATTTTAAAAGTAAATACATGTGGGTGGTGGGGGAAAAATGCCTGTCCCCTTTTTATTTGTCAAATGTCTTTAATTGGGGTTTACTCCTTTTATTTTAAACTTTCATTATTATTTCTGATTAGAAGTCATCTATTACTTTTGTAGTGACAAAAAGTGAAGTAACACGTTTTGCATAATGCCTACATCATCGCATTTAGCCCTTCAGCCGGCTAAGTAAGCTAAGGTTCTTTCCCCTATTTTATAGATGGGGAAAGTAAAACTCAGAGAATCGAAGTGATTTGCCTCAAGTTATATCACAAGCAAGACGAGGAGCTAGGATCTGAACCTCTGTGGATCTGACTCCCGGGGGCCAGGGAAACGGAAAAACTTTATTCTTGTGGGGTCAGGAGACGAGATTGGACTCTCTCCTGAGTAGATTTCCCTTTAGCCCAAGGAAGATTTTTTTTAAGTAAAGCTTTTTAAAATCTTCAATATAGGCATTTAAAAATATTTTTATTGATTTCAGAGAATAAGGGAGAGGGTGCCTCCTGCATCACCCCTACTGGGGATCGAGCCCACAACCCGGGCATGTGCCCTTGACCAGAATCGAACCTGGGACCCTTCAGTCCGCAGGCCGACGCTCTGTCCACGGAGCCAAACCGGCCAGGGCCAAGGAAGACTTTTCAACTAGAATTGTCCGAGGGGCATGAGCGTCCCTCAGCAGAGGGACACTCCGTCAGCCGAGGACCGTGGAGTGTCCGGAGAGGGACTCCCAGATCCGAGGGGCCGGGCTGTGCCTCTCCCAGGAGACCCGGGAGCACACCAGGCGGCGCGTCTCCTTGTTTAACCGGGGAGGGGGGGGGGTTGGGGGTTAGGGGTGGGGGTTAGGGGTTGGGGGTACGGGGTGGGGTGGAGGGAGCCTCAG
>NW_005871245.1:1516718-1521942 GCF_000147115.1 Myotis lucifugus | reverse complement strand
CATGTCTATCGTTCCACTCTGATCTAGAAAAGGGAAGCGGCCGGGGTGGGACAAGTTTGCCAAGAGGCCCGGTGCTTCCGCGGGCGGGGCGGGGCGGGGCGGGGAAAAGGGTCGGGCGGGAGCGCGGGCGCCGGCCACTCGGTGCTCGTCCCGCGAGCCGCGCGGACCATGGAGCCCGTGTCGCTGCAGGACTTCGTCTGCGCCCTGGACCCCGCCTCCCTGCCGCGGGTGCTGCGGATCTCCTCGGGCGTCTACTTCCAGGGTGAGTGCCGGGCCGCGCCCCCCGCACCCTGCACCCCGCACCCCGCCTGGCCAGGCTCCCGCGCGGGGGCAGGCGCTGCTGGGCGTTGGGAACCCGGGAAAGCGCGCCCAGCTCCGAGCCCCGACGTGCCTCTGCCCCAGCTGGGAGATTCGGGCCGCCCTCCACCAGGGTGGCTCAGACCCCAGGCGGGCGAACCGAGCCCGGCCCGCGGGGAACCGCTGGCAGGGGTGGAAGGGAGAGGACGGCTGCTCAGGTCCGGCGTGCGCCGGCATTGGCGCGCTGCGGACTGTAACTGCTGCTTGATTCTTACGTGGAGTCAGCCCTCCCCTCCGGTAGCGCCCACTCCCCGACACCCTCTGCACCCCCCCAGGTCCCTCCGCTGCCCCTTTGTCCGCGGGGCCGTCACAGGCGGCGCTCGATGTGAGCAGCTCTCCAGCCCTCGGCTGGCACGGCTCCTGGTCCTGCGCGCCTGCGATCCGCTCACCTGGCCGAGGCCGCCTGGCTCGCTGCACACAGAGGGCCCAGCCGGTCACCAGTTTTGACCTGAAAGAGCAGGAGGCCACGGGCTGACAGGCGGTGGAAGGGGGAGATGGAAGGGGGAAGACGGCTGCTCAGCCCCTGGGAAACCCAGGCGGTGGAGGGTGAGGGAGGAGCTGTGGGAGACAGAATGGGGAAGGAGAAGGTGGAGGAGAGAGGGAACCAAGACACTGGGTGGGGCAGGGGGCTCCTTCCTTAGAGAGCAACTTAATTCCTGGTGCCCTGGCTGTCCTGTCCCTCTCTCTGTCCCCTCACAGCAGCTCTGAGGCCCCAGGGGCCCCGGACCAAGGGTGAGACATGCAGGGCCACACAGGGGACAGGTCTGGCCAGGTCCACTTGGAAATCCGACGGATCTGGGTTCAAATCCTGACCCTACCTCTGGGGGCTTCGTGCAGGCACCCGGCTTTGTTTGTTCTCCCCGGACATCCCCTGCTCACTGGGTGTCACAACACCTGGTTTCATCATGCTGCCTCCGCCGGGTGGCGGGAAGTGACCGGTGTTAGGGTAGGATAAGAAGCAGATGGGTGTGGAGGCGGGGTGCCCGTGGAGGACGGATGGCGATGCTGATGGGGCAGGCGCTGGCCCAGACCCTCGGACGGGGTTAGGAGTTGCAGCTTTGGAGGCAAACACCCTGGACTCAAGTCCCAATTAGGCTCTAATTACCTGTAATCTCGGGCCCCCTTGCGGCCTCGCCGAGGCTCAGTTCCATCATTTAGGAAAGGTCGCTGTCTGTCCTCCGAGGGCAGGCATGGGCTTACACGCAATGACAGACATGCAATGACCACCCCGCTCGTCACCCCAGCTGCTGTGCTCACCAGCCCCGAAACCGCAGGCCCACTGTGTGCTTGTGAGTCGGTGTGCACTTCCCTGGGGACCAGGAAAGAGGTTTGGGCAGTTTCTCAGGGCTGTTGTGCAGGCCCTGCTGGGCTGCGGTGGGGTGGGGTGGGTCCGGTGGTCTCAAGGCTGGCCCCGCTGTACTTTGCTGTCGGTCGCCAGCAGGACGCAGAGCCTGGGCACTCGGTGGGAGAGAGAGACCTCTACTGAGACCTTCCATGTTCCAGACCCGGCTTTTTCGGCCCAGGACCCTGCCGAGGGGCCCACCCTGCCGGCGGCCCTCATGTTCTCCTGTACTTCCTTGAAAGACAATTCCCCTGAAGAAGAAGAAGGCACCCGGGTGGGTGCTGGGCTCTGCATGACCGTGGGAAGCCACGGGGATGTGAGGAGGCCAGAGGATGTACCACAGAAGGTGCATCCAGCGAAGGCAAAGGCGGCCTTGGTGCGGCCTGAAGGCAGCTGAGCCAGTGGCCGCTGAGTAGGGAAAGACAGGGAAGGGCGTTCCTGGCAGAGGAACACGTGTGCAGAGGTGTGACGGGGCAGGGCTTGGGGGGGAACAGGGCACAGGCTGCCCAGTGCTTGGCCCTGCCGAACGGGGAAACTGGGTCTGTGTCTCCGCAGGTTCCGTCTACGAGATCTGTGGGAATGAGTGCTGCCTCTCCACGGGGGACCTGGTCAAGGTCACCCAGGTTCGCCTCCAGAAGGTTGTCTGTGAGAACCCGAGCACGGGCCAGACCATAGAGCTGGACCCCAACTTCAAGGGTAAGGGTGGCACCTCTGTCTCCCCGAGTGTCCGGGCACCCTCCGGGCACACCTGCAGACACGCTCGTGGGCTTGCCGACTCCAGCACGCACTCCCTCTGGGTTAGCACGTGCGACCCTCACGACACCCAGCCTTAAGGCTCAGGATGTCCTCAGGGTGGTCTGATGCCCTGAGCCTGGCCTGGCTGCCCCCTCTCCCTGTCCATCTCTCTGATCACATCTCGACGGGGATTTTTTTTTTTGTTCCAGGTCTTTGTCCACGTGCCTGTCTCTGCGTTCGCTCATACATTCACTTACTGAATATTATTGACACCCTCTGTGTGGCAGGCTCTGTGCTGGGGGTTGGGGTTCAGGATGAATCAGGGGCAGCCCGCTCAGGGTGGGGGCGGGGAGCTACCATGATGGCAGTGAGAGAAAGAGCAGCAGAAGTAGGCACAAGTTTAGAGGGGGCGCTGGCGGGAGTGGCCTGCCTCAGGGGTCTGGGCAGGCTTCCCGGAGGAGGTGGCCTGTGCTGGAGGAAGGATCCTTAGAAGGAGTAACCAGAGGGAGCAGCATGTGCACATTTGGGGCTCCAGAAACCCCATGGAACTCAGCTATTTCGGGAAGTGTTGTAGTGTGGTGGACTGTGGGCCCGATGCTAAAGCCAGCAGCCTGGACGGGAATCCCACCCTGCAACGGCCAGCTGTGGCCGTGGTCAGTTCCCCTGACCTCCCCGGGCCTCAGCTTCCTCCTCGGTGACAGGGGCACTCAGGCGCGATGTGAGGATGAGATGAGTTGCCTTGCATGAGTTGCCATGCATGAAGGCCTGGCACAGAGCAGGTGTCCTCTAAATGCTGGCTCTTAGTATGAGTCACTGTGATCGCCCAAACAGGATAGGTGAGGCTGTGTGTTCCAGATGGGGTGGGAGGTGGCGGGAGTCAGACCGAAAGGGGCCTGTGTGGGGCACAGACACGTTTAGGCAGTGGTTCTCGACCTTCTGGTCCTTTAAATACAGTTCCTCATGTTGTGACCCAACCATAAAATTATTTTCGTTGGTACTTCATAACTGTAATGTTGCTACTGTTATGAATCATAATGTAAATATCTGATATGCAGAATGGCCTTAGGTGACCCCTGTGAAAAGGTCATTTGACCGCCAAAGGGGTCGCGACCCACAGGTTGAGAACCTCTGCTTAGGTCTTTATTTTGAAGACACTGAGGAGCCAGTGAGGGTTTTAAATATGAAAGTGATGTTGTGTTGTTTTGTATTTGAGGATTTTGCTTTTATTTTGAAATAATTTCAAATTTACAAAAGACTTGCTAGAACTACTGTACACTTTATCCAGATTCACTAATTGCTAAACATTTTGTTATGTTTGCTTTCTCTCTCTTTCCCTTCCTTTCTCTTTCACACACACGCACACATTGAACACGTCACGTCACTATATATGTATGTGTTTATGCATATACTAGAGGCCCGGTGCACGAGATTCGTGCATTCGGGGGGAGGGGGCGCCCTGCCTGTGCCCTCTCACAGTCCGGGAACCCTCGGGGGATGTCCAGCTGAGGGCTTAAGTGGGCCTAAGACGTCAGTCAGACATCCTTAGCGCTGCCGCAAAGGTGGGAGAGGCTCCCGTCACCGTCACTGCGCTCACCAGCCATGAGCCCAGCTTCTGGCTGAGTGGTGTACCCCCTGTGGGAGCACACTGACCACCAGGGGGGCAGCTCCTGTGTTGAGCATCTGCCCCCTGGTGGTCAGTGTGCATCACAGTGACCTGTCTTTCCACTGTTTGGTCTATTTGCATATTAGCCTTTTATTATATAGGATTTTCCTTGATCATTTGAGAGTAAATGGCAGGCATGATGCCCTTTACATCTAAATATTGCCCCCAATATTTAGTGTGTCTCTTAAGAACAAGGACATATGCTCTCAAAACTATAGTTTAATGATCAAATCTAGGACATTTAATATTGATACAACACTAGTGCCTAACCCAGTCTGTATTCCAGTTTCACCAGCTGCCCTAATAATGCCCTTTGAGCAGTTTTTCCCCTTGATCCCGAATCCAGTCCCAAATCACACAGAGCAGGCAGCCGTCCTGTTTCTTAGTCCCCTTTGGGCTGGGAGAGTCCCTCAGCCTTTCCTTGTCCTGACATCCACGTTTCAAAGAGTCCAGACCAGTGCTTTTGCAGAATGGCCCTCAGTCCGGATCTGTAAGATGTTTCCTAGCTTGGATTCTTGTTGAGTGTTTTGGGAAGGAAAATCTCAGGAGTCATGTCCAGATGAGGGGTTAGTTTAGGGCAGTCGGGTGGCAAGATTGGATGGGGTGAGGGAGGGGCAGAAGTGAGAGCAGCCAGAATTGGCAGACACCTAAGTAGGGGGGGAGGGGGCGATGTCAGAGCTCATTTGGCCAGTGGCTCCTGGTCTCTAGTTTGGGGAAGGGGGACAATGGTCCTGCCCCAGGAAGGGGTGGCAGGTGTGGGAAGTGTGGCGTTGGAGCAGTGGTGAGGTATCCGGAGGCAAAGTTGGCAAAACGAGAGGCAGGTGGGGTCAGGAGGTAGGAAAATGTGGCAGCTGTCAGTGTGTCTATGGGGAATAGGTCCCTGTTCTCTTCGCTGTCTCTGTCCCCGTGTCTGCCTGTGTGTCAGAGGGACTATCTCCACTCGGCCCCTCGCTGTCCATTCACACGTGGTCACTTGCTGCCTCCCCTTTCTCAACCCTACGGCCCGGGTATCCAGGTGCTGGCCTGTCCTTGGCACCTGTCCTCTGAATCTGGGGCCTCTTTGGCCAGACTGGGGCCTGGTATCTTTAGTCCTGGACCCAACCCAGGCCTGCCCCCCTGAAACCCTC
>NW_005871245.1:1484649-1516618 GCF_000147115.1 Myotis lucifugus | reverse complement strand
TAGTGGGGTGCGGTCGTAGTCCAATTGTCACTTTCTTTACGTTATTCCTCTATACGCCTGGATTTCTTGTTTGTAACGACCATATACCTATCTTCAGACTATCGGAAAAGAACCAGACTAGGCCATGTGTATTTGAACCTGCTACCATCTTTTCCGGCCCCCAGAACACCCTCTGTTGTGCCCCCAGGCCTCTTCGGACCCCTTCCGACCCCCGGAGCTCATGGAACCCTGGAGGAACTGATCTCTGCTATCAACCGGAGCTCCAAGCAGCTACCCATCTGGTTCATGTCGACCCACAGAATTGACACAAAGGCCATGGTGGTGCCTGAGGAGCAGCCCCTCATGCTGGAGTCTGTGGAAATGTACCTCGGGGTCTGCTCCGCCCGCTGTGTGCTGGGCATGGAGACCCAGGTGACGGTGCTGCACCTGCCCCTGTCCACGAAGGGGCCCTTCTGGGAACTGGAGACTGGTGCCCCTCGGCCCCTGCTGCAGGCCCTGGCCCTGAGGGACCGCCAGCTCACCTGCCCTGCCTTCCCCTGGCGCTCCTTGATCCTGAGGCCCCAGTATGATATCCTAGCCATCATGCACAGTGAGTTGTCAGGGTAGGTGGGTGGAGGTTGTTGGGGGAAGGAAAGGGGGGGTCTGGGAAGCAGCTCTGATGGAGGACCCCCACCCATAGTCTAGGGATTCCAGGTGGCTTACGGAATAGATTCTCAAAGAGTGGGAAGTAGGTGTAAAAGGAGATAGGAAAATAGGGTAAGTTGAGAGTGGGGGTCCTAGGATTTTATAAAATTGCGGGAAGTTGGGTTGTGAGGTACTAGCAGCCAGGTCAAAGAGACCAGTGTCACCAAGCAACACCTTGACCATTTGCTCGGAGAAACATGTTTTCCTGCCTCTGGGGAGAGCAGTATTGTTCCGAGGCCCTTCTGTCAGAGTGACAGGGCACCGAGGGGAGCCCCCAGCTGCACACAAGCTATTTCTCAGGGCAGGCTGGTGGCAGCATGCAGAGCAGGGTTGATGTCCAGTGGGAGGCCGAGCCTGAGCAGAGGTAGAAGAATGGCACCTGGGGCCTCTTCCCTAGAGGCCAGAGTTTGAGGTTCGGCTTCCTGGCAGTTATCAAGAGCAACTAGTCGGGATTGCTGGCAGACGACAGAGCCAAGTGGGGATTTTTGGCCTTGATTTTAAAAAATCTTTAAAAACTACTTTACGCCCAGCTGGTGTGGCTCAGTGGTTAAGCATTGACCCATGAACCAAGAGGTCACTGGTTCGACTCCCAGTCAGGGCACATGCCTGGGGTTGCGGGATGGATCCGCAGTAGGGGGCGTGCAGGAGGCAGTGGATCAATGATTCTTTCTCATCATTGATGTTTCTATCTCTCTCTCCCTTCCTCTCTCTCTAAAATCAATAAAGGCATATTACAAGAAAACAAAACACAAAACACAAAAACCTACTTTATGTAAAAATTCAATCCATTACAAAAGCAGGGAGGAATATAACAACCCCCATGACTCCATTACCCAACATCATAATTGTCGACTCATTGTCGATCCTGTTTCATCTCTCCCCAGCCCCCCTCTCCCCACTCCATCTCACCTGATTATTTCAAAGCAAACCCCAGGTATCATAACCTTTCTTTTGAAAATACTCCAATATGTGTCTCTATTTTAAAATGTGACTCTTTTTCCCCAAGACACTGAAGTGTTTAAGAACACTTTATCTGACAATACACCACGCCTAACAATTTCATCCAGCAGTCCTCAGTCTGCTGAGACCCTGGCAGTAATTCTGTTTGGATCACCTTCCTGACAAGGCATCGTTAACCACGAATCTCAGCCAACAGGACGCAGCAGCAGCAGCACTTACCAGTTCATATCTGACCACGCTTCACGGCAGGTGCTCCTGGCCGTGGACCACAAGGCTCTTCCCGGCCTGTTCTCCGGTTTCTCTCCAGCTCCACTTGGTCTGATGGGTGATACCGATCAGCACTCCCGGCAGCTTGAACTGCTCTTTGGCTTTGGTGACCACTAGCTTTTTGGGGTTTACATAGACGTTCATGTCTTTGTACTTCTGTTGGATAACAACTCCTGTTTTCTGATTGGACTGATGGTTTATTTTTTATTTTTTAAAATATGTTTTATTGATTTTTTTAGAGAGGAAAGGAAAGGAGAGGGAAAGAGAGAAAAACATCAATGAGAGAGAAACATCCATCAGCTGCCTCCTGCACGATTGAGCCTGCAACCCAGGCATGTGCCCCATGACTGGGACTTGAACCCGAGACCTTCCAGTGCGTGGGCTGACACTCTAGCCACTGAGCCATGCCGGATGGATGCTTTAGAATGGAGACTGGCCCAATGTCATTGCCATTTTTTAAAAAATTATTATAGTGCTTGGGTAAAGTCTTTGACTTTTTAAATTTTTGCTAAACTGCTTGAGTTTGGGTACAGATTTCTTTCCTTCTTTGTAATCATCCTCTTCAGTAGTTATTTTCACTGCACCTGACCTGGTCACAACAGATTCTTCCTCCTCCTTGCTCGGTTCCACACGAAATAGCTCCCCACTTTTCTGCACACGGTCCAGCCATTCAGGCACAAGGTTGGTCTCGATGTGGCTTCTTCTTTATATCCTTAGTTGTAGGACTTCTTCTAGCTAGATTTCAGGTGGTTCAAAATGATGGTTGTCCTGTAGTTTAGTTGCAGTTTTGATGTGGTAGTGGGAGGACTCCAGTGCCGCATTTACCTACGCCATCTTTTTTTTAAAATTAATTTTGAGAGAGAGAAAGATATTGATTTGTTGTTCCACTTATTTATGTATTTATCAGTTGATACTTGTATATGCCCTGACCAGGGATCGAGCCTGCAACCTTAGTGTATGGGGATGACACTCCAACCAACTGAGCTACCTGAGCAGGGCCCTGTGCCACCATCCTAACCGGAAGCTTGCAACTCTTTTTTTTTTTTTTTTGAACATACACAATACCATCATCACACCAAAAGAAAGAACAAGAACTCCTAGCACATGGTGATAATACCCACCTGGTGTTTGAATTTCCTCCACTGTCTCATAATTTTGTTTTAGTTTATTCACCTCAGAATCCACATAAGGTCCACAATATTGCCGTTGATTGTTTTGTCTTTTAAGTCCCTTTTAAGCTATAGGTTCCCCTTTCTTCTCTATTTTTCTTGTAATTTTCCTGTTGAAGGGAGTAGGCCGTCTGTGCTACAGGCTCCTTCACGTTTTGGGTTTTGTTGCCAGCATCCCTGTGGAGTGTTAACCTGCTCTGTCCTCTGACTCTCCCGTTGGGTCTGGCCCTGAGCCCACCCCAGGTTGGGTGACTCAGTCACAGCTGTATGCGTCCCAGTGAAAGGACACAAAGCACAGTCAGCACAGGAAAGTACAGGCGGAGGAGCCCAGAGGACACGGGGAGTCACACGGGGCACACTGAATTCCTGCAGCACTGAATTGTGACAACACGTGTGAAACCAGGGAAATGCACTAGAGAACGGCGCCCACGGTTTTTACTGGGGCTGATCACAGAGGCATCCTCTGCCTGGCGTGTACCGAGATTCCAGACTCCGGGAAGGAAAGCAGGTGTTCAGCGTAAACCACGCTGTTTGTACAGCTTAGGCACCGTGACCCACTCTTATCAGGAAATGGTGGGGACCCTCCCCAAATCCACATGCCTGCACGCCAGCCGGGAGCAACACGCAGGCAGGCAGGCTTTTCTAGGGACAGCAGCCTCGGCGTGCTGCTAGCTCTTTCTGCTCACCTGCAAACAGGCACTTTGCTCGAGGCCTGAACAGATGCAGGAGGCACAATTTGTCACAGTTGCGGGGCTTGGGGCAAGGAATCCACAGGTGGCTCTGTGTCTGCCACCAACCTGACTACCTTGAGCACCAGCCTTGCCACGAGGTGTAGCTCAAATAACACAATGGATGGGCCAGTGTGATGTGAGTAGCTGTTGATGACCACTGCCTCGATCCATGATTATTCATTAGAGATTGCAATCCTGTCATCGCTTCTTCAAGGGAAACCGCATCAAGAGAAAACTCCCCTCCTCTGCTCTTTGGTTCCAGTTTGTAGGAAATACAGGACATTGTGTTTGTAAACGTAGAGGTCCCCGGGACCATTCACCTCCACTCAGGCTCGGCCTCCAATGGCCAGGCTCTACCTCCGTTTCACCAGCCCTGCCACCAGCCTCCAGCCTGCATTGAGACTTAAGAAATATCCTTTTTTCCTTTTTTTTTTACTAGTTTTTAAAAAAATGAGTTGGCTCCTCAACATCCTTCAATGGGTGGTTTAGTTTTTTATTTTTTATCACTATGAACTCAGGGATGAAATGTTTTCAATATTTCAATCCACTGAAATTGTTAATCTTATGGGAAGCTCAAACTAGCTCAGCTTGGCCAGTGGGAGCCATGGAAGCTGTTTCACATTGGCCCCTAAATCCTTTTGACAAACCTTAGTGGTCTTGAATAGATTTTCTTGCTTTCTTGTAAAAGATATTTCAGGTTCATCTTGAGCATTTCCTCCTCAGGAAATTAGCTCTTTCCCAGGGAGCCCTGGGCAATAAGAGACCACATCTGGGGAGCCAAGGATTTTCAGGGCTTGGCAGGCTGTGCTGGATAATGAGGCAGCTCAGGTAACCCTTAAAATATTTTGAAGAAAAAACCAAAACAGTATAATGAACCCCCACGTGCCCATCTTCTAGCTTCAACCCATTATCAGCTCATCTAGCACAAAGCAAAATCCCAAAAATGTGACCGAGGGAAGTCATCACCACCCCTGAGCCTCTGTGTTCTCATCTGCAGAATGGGAGGGTATGCCTGTCCGTCTTCTATGTGGATCAGACAACACGGTGGGTGGGCCAGTTTGCCTCATAATCACAGTCACCCTTTGAGTTTATGTACCAGGTACTAATCCAGAGAGGAGGCAGGTTGTCCAAGGCCATTTAGTCTGTTTTTCTTGATTTGGTTTTATATATTTACATCCAGAAAGGACTTGGAAAGGCAGCTTATAAAATGACATTAAAAATTCAATTAAAATTTAAAAGTGGTTGAACTGATTGGATATTTGGTATTAAGGAATTATCAAATAATCATTATTATTTCACTGTGGTAATGGCATTGTGGTTATGCTTTAAAATTTTTAAACCATCCCTTCTTTTAGGGGCTGAAATAGTCAAAGATGGTGTGATGTGATTGTTCTGATTCAAAATAATTCAGTGGAGGGGAATAGATGGATGGGAGTAGAAATTAAAGATGAGCTTTGAGTTCAGTGTTGAAGCTGGGTACATGGGGGGTCACTATACTAGTCTCTCTGCTTTCATAAACGTTTAATAATTTCTAAAATAACTTAAAAAAAAAAAGAGGTTGGAGACAAGAGTGGCCAAGGAATCTGGTACAGCAGGAAAATGCTGGCTGGCGAGAAAAGACAAGAACGGGAGAGGTCAGGCGGCCCAGATCTCTTTGCTGGGGGTGGAGAGTGCACCGCTGAGGTGGGTGTGGCCATGCCACTGAGCTGACTTCTCCTCCACAGTGCGCAGGACCATCGTCAACATCCCTTCCACCCTGGAGGTCGACGTGGAGGATGTCACTGCCTCCTCTGAACACTTCCACTTCATCCAACCGCTGCTGCTGAGTGAGGTCCTGGCCCGGGGAGGCCCCTTCCCCCTGAACACAGAGATCCTGGAAGTTCCAGACGGGCCCCCCATCTTCCTCAGCCCTTGGGTGGGCTCCTTGCGGAAAGGCCAGAGGCTCTGCATCTATGGCCTGGCTTCGCCACCCTGGCGGGTCCTCGCCTCATCCAAGGGCCGAAAGATGCCCAGATACTTCCTGGTCTCTGGCGCCTACCAGGGTAAACTGCGGCGACGGCCAAGGGAATTCTCCACGGCCTATGACATCCTGAGCGCTCTCCAGCCGGGCCAGCCACTGCGGGTGGTGGCCATGCAGGACTGTGAGGGGGATGAGATGGAGATCCCTGGGTTCACTTCCCTGACTATGGGAGACAGGTTGGAGGTAGTGGGGTCTGGTCAGGCCCTCGACGCTCAGGGCGGGGACGTAGACATCTTGGTGTGTCATCAGCTCAGTGACCAGGCTGAGGAGGAAGAGTGTGAAGAGGAGGCAGAGAACCAAGAACAGATTCTGCTGCCCCTCTACTTCTCTGGCAGCTTCGTGGAGGAGATGAATGATAGCCGGCGATACAGCCTGGCAGATCTGACTGCCCAGTTCCCACTGCCCTGTGAGGTCAAGGTGGTGACCAAGGACACCAGCCACCCTGCTGACCCTCTGTCCTTCTTCCCGGGCCTGCGGCTGGAGGAGAAGATCATGGAACCCTTCTTGGTGGTCAGCCTGGACTCTGAGCCTGGAGTGTCTTTCGAGATTCCTCCCCGGTGGCTGGACCTGACTGTTGTGGAGGATGAGAAGCAGCCAGGCCAGCCAGCTGGGTCTCTCCCCATAGCCACAGTGGAGGAGCTGACAGATGTCTTCTATTATCACCTGCGGAAGTTACCTGCCTTTGAGAGCCAATCCCCCCCACCCAGGCCCCCGAAGCGCCAGAACCTCAGTGGGCAGAAGAAACAGAGCAGCCAGGAGAGAAGCATCAAGGTACCAGTATAACCAAAGTTGGCGGGGATGGGTTCACCGGTTAGGGTCACTGCAAGTCCAGCCATTCTCCTTTGTCTAGCATCACATTTCTCTTACAATCGTATAGAACTTGCATTTATAAACGTGCACACTTTGCACCTGTTATTCTTATTCCATCCTCACAGTCCTGACGTTGGTGTGGTTACCATGTTTTATGGTTAAGTGACTCACAGACCCTGAGATTCACCTGAAGTCACAGCTAATACACAGGAGGCCTGAACTGGAGCATCAGCATACTGACTCCAAGGTCACTGTGCTTTGCCTCTTTGCTACCCTTGATGTCACTCTAGTTCAAGCTTCATCGTTTTTCACTTCAATTGTTTCAGCAGCCTCAACCCTTTCCACTGCTGTCAGAATTGCCTTCTAAATCCTTCCCTGGTCACCAATGGGTTTTGGCCCTATTTTCTGAAACCTCCAGTGGCTCCCCATTGCCAGGGGGTAATGCAGGCCCCGTAACATAGCATCAGTGTCCCTTCTAAGCTGACCTCAGTCTCACTTTCCCAGGCCCACCTTCCCCCCACCCACTCTGAAGTCCACACTCCAGCCACAGAGAAGCTCCTGACGCTCCCTCACTATGCCAGGACCCCTGCCTCAGCACTTGGCACACACCAACTCTTTATCTTCTTTCTTTCTGGCTCACGGGCAAGGCTCAGCTCAGATTTCCTCCTAGGCACTGAGTCCTCCTCTTGTGTATTCACACTGCATGTTGGATGTAGCTTGGGGGTGGGGTGGGGGGCACGTAGTTTTCAATATGATATACCCGAGTCTGTCTGGCTAGAATGAGAGTTCTGTGGGTGCAGGGACCTCACCCACTCCAAAGTGGACAGAGAAATGCCAGAGAGTGCTGAACTGAATGAAACAGAATCACAGTAAGAGGAGAGAACCAGTCCCAGAGACAGAAAGACTGTTGTAGTCCCAGTTTACTCAATTTGTGGCCTGGACTCAGCATCGTTTCCTTATCAGTGAACCTGATATAACATCGCTCACCGCTGTTACATTAGCTGCTTCCTGCAGGGTGTTTACTCTGTGGCAGGCACCTAAGCATTGCTCCACCTGGCTCTCACGTTGTACCTCTGAGGTGGCCACTGATATCCTCTCTCTGTACCGAGGAGAAAATAAGAGTGCTGGCAGGTAATTTACCTGAAATCACCTGGCTAGCAAGTGGTGAGGGGGGTTTAAAATGGGGTCTGACCACTGGGCTTGAACAGCTAACTACCATGCTCCACTCGTAGTTTGCACTGTGTGGATAGAAAGTTCAAAAAATGGCTGCTGGGTCTCAGTCCAGAAAGAGGTCATATCTCAAGAGGGGCCGTTGTTGACCTGTCCCAGCCTTGGTTCCCGATGGACGTGACTTTGGGCCCAGCTCCTGCTTGTCGTCCTTGATCCAGCAGCTTTTCCTCTCTGGGTCTTAGTATTCTTTGTTGCTGATCAGGGAGCTATACGGGTTTGTTCTCCAAAGCACGGTGTGGTGGAAAGAGCACCAGCTTTAGGTGGCAGACATGGTCTGGTGCCGGGGTCCAGCCCCAGCGGTTCAGGGGTTCCCAAAGGTGTGGACGGAGTCGGCGAAGAATGCTTTACACAGATGACAGCGTTCAGAACTCTCTAGCTCTCTTTAGTCTCCGTGGATCTTCCTGTGCCTGGCTGAGGCCACAGAGAAAGATCCTGAGGCAAACTGAGCCTTTATTTTATAGTCAGAGGTAAACAAGGTAGTGGTTACTGAAGTTACACTGTTCTTGTGCGTTTCACTTGTTTTTGTTCTTGTTCTTGCTGCACTTCCCTCAGCCCATTAGCTTCCCAGATAAGATCTAGGGAGCGTTATAAGGTCAAGCCTAATTATGCTAAGAGGACTGTGCCCTCTAAGCTGGGACTTGTTTGTTTGTGACTTTGCCAACAGGTCAGTCCGAGGCTTAACCCGATAGCTGCTCCCCACAGTCTGGGTCCGAGTGTTGGTCCAGCTCGGTCCCCGTGTGAGGTCTGACACGGCATACTCTCCATGACCCCATTTCCTCATGTGTCAATCGGGGAGTGAAGCAACTACTCAGAGGCTCACTCGAGGGAGCAGATATGCATATAGTATCTGGCCCCAGGTAGTTGTGCAATGAAAGTCCTCTTCCTTCTGGGACTCCTCTCAGCCCTGGCACTCTGTTCTGAGGCTTTGTGACATGTTCCTCCTTCAGCAACAGGTGACCAAACGCCTATGTGGATACTGTCTCTAGCCTCTAATCATATCATCTCTCACCCTGGCCCCTTTCTCCCCTGCCAAAGAACATTCCACGTGCTTATAGCAAAAACCCCTGGGGTCCTGAGAAGCCCTACCCTGAAAAGGAGGTAGAGAAAGGAACAGAAGAAGTGACGTTTGAAGGAAATTACATTTCATGGATTCTGCTGCTCTATTTCTTGGGACCCTCCCGACTTCTGCTTTTTCTCCCACTTAGTATTCTAAAGCCCTAGCACAGCAGCCGCCCCCTCTGTTGCCCAAACTCAAGATGAAAACCCTGCCAGCGGTCATAGATGGCATATCAAATACCTACAGCAAGATCTCTGCCAATAAGAAGGGCCTGAAGCCCACTAAGTCCAACATTCTGGATCCAGGTAAGTCCTGTCAGCCCCTATTCACCCCTATCCTTTCTTCTACCCTTCCTACACTGATCCTCTGAGGCTGCTGGCCAAACATTCAGCAAGGCCCTGCCAACAGGCAGACCCTTCTGTGGTCCCAGCTGGATGGTCAAGCCTCTATAGGGGGGGCTTAGGCTGAAGCGTCCCCACGGTCCCTCTCCCAGCCCTGGCTCCCGATGGAAGTGACTTTGGGTCCAGTTCCTGCTTGTTGTCTGCACAGAGCCCTGGCAAGGAAAATGAGTTCCTCTCTCAACACACTCCCCTCCGTCCCCAAGGCATACAGGGGGAATGTCTGCAGTGTTCAGTCAGAACTTATAGTTTCCAGGCTAGCAAGAACCTTAGAGCACTCAGACCAACCCTTCCCTGTCCGGGCGAGGAAGTGTGCCCTAAAGTGGTAAAGTGGGGGAAGGAACCTGCTTAAGGACAGATCCTCACTGACCTGGACTCCTTTGCAGATGATGAAGACCACGATTACGAAGAGGTAGCTGAGCACTTTCGGAAAACCCTCTAGATGCCGGAGGAACCATGCTTCCTGACTGCTGCTTCTCAGGGAATCCGGGATCCCAGCCAATGCTACACGCCGTTAGAAGACCTTGGACAGTCTCACAGAAACCGAACCGCGGACAGGGAATGGCTTTGTGGGACGGGTCAGAAATGGGATGGACACAGTCCCAGCTTCCCTCGGGTTCTCGGTCTCTGCCACTGAGAGCTGGCTTGTTTGGGCCCAGCCCCTACACTTGACTCAGTGTTGGTGTCCAGAAGAGCCAACTCATTTCTACTCCATCATGTGTCCCCTACACCAGCTGTCCCACTGGTCGGTAAGAAAGGAATCAAAACCACCAACTTCGGTGATGGCAGCACAGTGACTGATCACACTGAACTGAGAGCCCTTTATGTTTGCCACCCCCCTGGCCCCCTTCCTGCTCCACTCTTCCTCCCTCTCCCCTGTCAAGGCTCTAAGCTCCTGGGATACCAGGACTGTCTTCCTCCTCTGCAGCTCCGAGCACATGACAGCTGTACATGACTACCCAAGATTATTTCACTCAAGAACCATAAAATAAAAAGGACACCTGAGCTCCTGGGAAAATGACAAAGACATCACTTATTCTGTGTGGCAGATCCTTTACAAACCTATTTAAATCCTCCAGTGTCTGAGGTAGACAATAATAGCCTGATTTTCAAGATCAGGAAACAAGCTTGGGTGATCAAGTGGTTCAGGAGGCAAACTGGTCACGAACCTGGGTCAGGATGCCAGCTCACCACCTATCAGCTATGACTATAGCAAGTTATTTTAACCTAAGATTTAGTTTCTTCACATGTAAAATGAAACTAAGTTACCTACCTCACAGGATTGTTTTAAGAATCAAATCAGATAACTTTTTTTTTTATTTTTTTAAAGTGATGGATTATTATTTTTTTAATATATTTTATTAATTTTTTACAGAGAGGAAGGGAGAGATAGAGAGTTAGAAACATCGATGAGAGAGAAACATCGACCAGCTGCCTCCTGCACATCTCCTACTGGGGATGTGCCCGCAACCCAGGTACATGCCCTTGACCGGAATCGAACCCGGGACCTCTCAGTCCGCAGGCCGACGCTCTATCCACTGAGCCAAACCGGTTTCGGCAAATCAGATAACTTTTGTAAAGCATTTAACACAGTGCTTGGGACATAACAAACACTTGATAAACATGTATCATTATTACTGACCAACATCAAACCTATATTCTTCCCACACGTCCACATTATCTCCTAGCCATGGAATCATCTGTTTAACTCAGCTTCCAAGGTCATTTTAGGCCTGTTCAGTGAGGGAAGACCATAGGCCTCATTTCCTGAAGTGGTGGGACTTTGGTTTCCTGGAACTAACCGCCATGGTCAGTAGAGGACAGGAGGCAGACAAAAAGGTGATCTAAGTGTCCACTTGAGGTGAGGGCCAAATTTCCAATTCCTGGATTCTAGGAACTACACCTGAGTTTGTCATCCTTTTGCTTGTTATCCCTCTGGGCTGTCTGGACCTATTGCACTTCCTAGGCCTTCTGGCCTTCCCACCACTGCATGGATTTTTCCAGGTGAAGTATCTAGCACCCCATCATCTCCCCCCACCCGGTTCTCATGCCCTCCTCCAGAAAGATAATCTAAACTGCAGAGGAGGACCCTGAGGAAGAGTATTCTGGACAAGCAATAAGCAAGAAAGTGAGAAAGTTCCTCCCTGACACAGAGCCCCTAGGGGCCAAGCCCACATGCAAAACACCAATAGTTTTCACTTTGCATTTAAGCTTGGCAACAAATTGAGCATGATCACAAAAAGGGGGGGTGGGGGGGGGGAGCGGGTAGAGAAGTGGGCTACCAGTTCCTACAAAAGGGGATTTCTGAATGGCCAAATGAGAAATGAAAAAATTTCACAATGGGGAAAGCTAGGCTTAAAAGGAAAACATGTTTGAAAATTACAACTGTGCCTGTCTGATCAGAGCAATGAAGGTCAGCAGAGAATGGACCAAAGGCAGACAATCAAGAAACAAATAGACCACCCTCAGGGTGCTTTTGGCTTCTTTACTTTTGGAATAAGCCACTGGGCAGTGGGGAGGGCGCTCTATTGGGGACAGGAATACCCTCTGAGCAGTTGGTCTCCAAAGTGAGCACCCACGCCCCGAGTACACAAGATGATACACTGGGATACATAAGTTATTAGTATACCCCTTCATATTTTTAATATCCTTTTTCATTTACATTTGTGAATGTTTTGTAATATATAACTACTAATATAGTAGCAGATGTAAATAACTGCTAAATAAATGGATATAAGCTGGGGATATATGCTTACAAATATTTATCAATGAATTCTGAATTTCAATTGCATTTTTAAAAACCAATTCACATCAGACACTAATTCTTACTGGCCTATCTTTCTTTTTTAAATCATCACCGAGGATATTTTTCCACTGATTTCTAGAGAGAGTGGAGGGAAGGAAGAGGGGGAGGGAGGAGAGAGAGAGAGAGAGAGAGAGAGAGAGAGAGAGAGAGGAAAAAAACCAAAAGATTAACATGAGAGAAGACACATTGATTGGTTGCCTCCTACAAGCACCTCCTGCAACCGAGGCATGTGCCCTTGACCGGAAATCAAACCCAAGACCCTTCGGTCTGCAGGCTGATGTTGTAACTACTGAGCAAACCAGACAGGACCTATTGCCCTTTCTTTAGTTAAACCCAATATAATACTATTTCTCAAGGAGCCTAATTTCCTACCTGTATACCTAGAGAGAGACTCTACGGAGAGCAGGCTAGACTCACTGCTTGGCTATGACACTGGGTCATTTCTAAGAACCTGGGTCCTACAAGAACTTGGTTCATGCTGTCTCATCATATGCTAGAACATTATGCACATCCCAGGTGCCCACAAACACCTGAAGTGTAAATGCCTCCTGCTGAAGCAGGAGCTTTACAAAGACTGGGATTTCATTCTGCTAAAGAATGGGCTGCCTGTGCTCAGCCCCACAGGCCTCCGTAATGCTCAGAAACCACACAACTCCTGTGAGACCGTGAGTGCCAAGATGGTAGGGAGTTCAGTGCCACTGAGCAGCTACTCTGTGCTACTGGGAATGCTGAACCAGCAAGTCCTGTGATGCCAATCTCCTTATTTTGTTTTAAATTCCTAGTGTCTGATCAATAAACACTTGCTGAGTTAATGATTAAGTAGTTTGTATTTTTTAAAAATATATTTTTATTGATTTCAGAGAGGAAGAGAGAGGGAGAGAGAGAGAGAGAAACATCAATGATGAGAGACAATCATTGACTGGCTGCCTCCTGCACGGCCCCTACTGGGGATCGAGCCTGCAACCCGGGCATGTACCCTTGACCGGAATTGAACCCGGGACCTTTCAGTCCATAGGCTGACGCTCTATCCACTGAGCCAAACCGGCTAGGGCTGAGCAAATAGTTTCTAATTGCTGAATCCTCATATTCAAATTAAAAGAAAAATAGACTTCCACCCAGAACCAGGGCTATGCCTTGCCCATTTGAGTACACGAGCCTGAAAACTAGAAAGAGAAGTCCACCACTCATATAAGTATCCTATCATGCATTCTGAATTCAAATGTATGATATTTTTAGCCTATTTTTAGCTCACTGTCCTTTATAGGAAACAATCAAGAAACAAATAGACATACTGGTGACTGACTTTTAAACATCTGTCTGCTCCCAAGATAGGAACTACTCTGCATAAACCAGGATGGTGGAGCTTTCTCCACACAGCTGCTAGATCTCATTTAGAAACATAGTTAAAACAATTATAGAACTTTTATTTGCATATTACACCTCATTAACTTAGAATTAGCTTACTGTCTGGAATTGTCAGAAACATCTTGGAATTAGTTTCTTCTCCCACAAGAAAAAAGGAGCTAATTAAGTTGGCCAAAAAATAGCCAAGGCCTCTTAGAATTTCATCTTGAGGTGACATGGTAGGTATTTTATCAGTCACATGATCATATACTGCTAGAGTCAAGATTAAGGTCTGCTTTAGAACCCTCATTAATGGCAATGCTAGATGCTTTACAAACTTGATTTCATCACAAACCTATAAGGAAATAACATTGTTGTCTTTTCATAAATGGAGGCTCTCAGAACTGATGTACCCTGCTCAAGATCCTAACTAAAAAGCAGGAGAACCACGATGTCAAATCCAAGTCAAGTATGCTGTACTGTCTCAGATAAGGTAGTAATTAAAAAGAAAAATAAGAATGTCTTCACAAGTTACTACAATAATAGAACTACTTTATTAAACATATGAATGTACTTATTTTGTACAAAACACGGTGACATTTCTTTCTCTCCTCTGCCACACGAGGCTACCACTCTAGAACTTCCTATTTACCAAAACACTTGGCAGCAGTCATGACAAGTTGAAGAAAAGTGCAATTCTGAAAGTAACACCACATAACCAAAATGGGGAACAAAACCAGGCAGCAGTTAGCAGGTTTCTTGGCTAGCTCTCTGCGGACAGACCCTAATCGTACTCAACAGGTAATATTTTAGGAATAGAGACTCCTGAGTATTTAAGTAATACTGCCCAACTCTATTGGCAGCATCCCTCTTCTACTTCCATCTATCCAGATGGTATTATAACTACCTAATCTGTAACTTCTTTTAAGAAATTCCACTTTGGCTCACACCCCTATGAGTTGCCTATCTCACTTTGAATTTCAAAATAACGGAAGAACAGTAAGTTTCAAAATGATGTCAATTGAGACATTTTATGGATGAAACCTACTTTCTAGAAGTCAACTGTTCAAAACATATGCACAGCTGGACACAACAGACTGAGAAAATAGGTCCCGCTGGAAAATATGTTGGGTACCGATTAGATCCAGTTATTCTGCATCTGTGGATTTAAAATGATCATCATCCACAGTGGAATAGATGTGTCCCTCGTTGCTTAGAAAATCCACAGCTTGCCTAAAAAGAAAGGGAGGGGAAAAGGCTCATTTTCTTTCTTTATAAAAATTTTTATATTAAAACTTTTTTTTTCAGCTGTGACTCCAGACAGGATCCAAAGAGGAGTTTTACCATCTCTTCTCTGGGTTTTATGGAGACTTAGTTTACCCTTCTGTGTTAGCCTCTTAAGGCACTGAGTCAACCTTAAAAGGGCACAGTAAAGGGCGAAGAAAGGGAACTGCCTTTCTGACATTGCCAAATATGTCAACCTCACCACCTCCCCACTTTCTATCTTAGCTAAGAATTCACATCCATTTGCTCACAAAAAGCTCTTGCAGGGAGAGATGCCAGTAAAATTACAAAACTGAGGTAATCCATGGAGGCAATGGCTACTGGGAGAGGGCTGCCTTGGATAACTCCCCCAAATTATATAAAGGCAAGAAAATAGAGCCTCACTTAAATACCAGTAGAAGCAAATCAAAACAATCACCTAGCCGAAACCGGTTTGGCTCAGTGGATAGAGCGTCGGCCTGCGGACTGAGGGGTCCCGGGTTCGATTCCGGTCGGGGGCATGTACCTGGGTTGCGGGCACATCCCCAGTAGGAGATGTGCAGGAGGCAGCTGATCGATGTTTCTCTCTCATCAATGTTTCTAGCTCTCTATCTCTCTCCCTTCCTCTCTGTAAAAAATCAATAAAATATATTTAAAACAAAACAAAACAAAAAAAAAACAATCACCTAAAGTTGTAGTCCAGCTTGCACATAAAATCTCCTAGCATAAAGAGCTATTTTTAAAAGTTGTCCTCCCCACCCACCCACTGAACCTCTAGCCTGCCCTCTGGGAAGTAAAGTTGCAGGAAGTAAAGGGAAGGTCTTTCCAGAAACGTTAAGAGACCTTCAAACCTCTACAGCCCTCAGGGCCAGAGTCAGTAACATATTTAGTAACAGGAACAATTTATAGAACAGCTACTATGTGACTGCCATTCTATACCTCATCATCATAGTTACTCTCAGACTGAAACTATTATCCTCATTTTATAGGACAAGAAATGAAATTAGACCTGAGCATTTTTCTATCTAGGCCTAGCATACTGATTTATGGTAACAACAATCCAAGTATCATAATACCCCGTTTGATTAGTTCACTGGAATCAGGAAGCTGCTTGTCTAACACTCTATCAGGGCGAGACTGTGGGGAGGACTGTCTAAATGGCTTCAGGTGCAGACAGCCTGATGCATACACCTCCACAGTAGGATGGTAATGCAAATGGTACTGTACATCTAAAGACCAGAGCTAAGGACCTCACACTCCTCCAGATTTAATCAAGAGGTATAAGGTCAATTTTGCTCAAAATTATATCCCACATAATGGGATTCAGTATTTGTTGAATGAACAAACGAATGAGTGATGGTGATGGGCAACAACATCCTTGCAAGTTCTTTTCTATTTTTCCATGACTGAACGACTTCCTTTCTGTCAACAGATAGTTTTGTGGTTTATTTTCTTAAATTTATTTTTTATTAATATCAGAAAGGAAGGGAGAATGATAGAAACATCAACGATGAGAGAGAATCACTGACTGGCTGCCTCCTGCACACCCCCAACTGGGGATGGAGCTTGTACCCAGGCATGTGCCCTGACTGGGAATCAAACCATGACCTCCTGGTTCATAGGTTGATGCTCAACCACTGAGCCACACCAGCTGGGCAAGATAGTTTTTTTTAAAACCCACTTCTCATTGCCAGGAAACTCTGACGAGGTGAAATGGGCATAATTCCGGAGTCCTAGCTCATAGAAACCAAATACTCACTTGATTGAGGCTAAAGGCATGTGTTGAAGCTGGTTCTTGAGATCGTGAAAGTTCAATCCTTCAGGTCTTGGGCAAGCCTTAATCAAATTCAGCACCTGAACATTAAAATCAGAACGATTTTAGCAACTACTTTGAATCAGCTCCCCTCTTAAACCGAAGTGTCTTTATAAGAAGGAAACAAGTTGGGTACTTAGCCTCAGAATCATTAAGGAAGTAGCAAAATTTAAGACAGTCTGTGCTTTGCATTTCTGGAGCCATTCAAGTAGAGTTTACCTGGTTTTGGGCCACAGTGAGGCCATTTGCCGGTACGAGGCTATTCCCAAAGCTCCCTGCTTCACCCATTCCTGGATTGCTGATAGGTGCTCTCCCGGCTGAGGGCTGAATTAAGAAATAAATTCACAACATTAGAAAATTAATCAATTTAAACACAGTCCTTGCTATTTTAAAGAGCTTGTTAATAAGCAGCTTACAAAAAACAATTTAGGCAAAGTTTTCCCAGTAAGTTTTTATTTTAAAATATATTTTTATTGATTTCAGAGAGGAAGGGAGAAGGTGAGAGATAGAAACATCAATGATGAGAGAGAATCATCGATTGGCTACTTCCTTCATGCCCCCTACTGGGGATTGAGCCCACAACCTGGGCATGTACCAACATTCTATCCACTGAGGCAAACCGGCTAGGGCCCAATAACAAGTATTTCTATTGGAAGGAAAAGCTATTATCTGATGAATATTTCAAAGGAGGGCAAAGCACATCATATCAAACCTGGCTCCTATTCTTTGTAATGTGAGGGGAACAAGAGGAAAACTAGCACTGAGAAGAAAATTACCCAGGTTTGCTATAATGATATCTTTGGTGTTGAACCACTCAAGCATTCACTGAGTGTCAAGTAGGCGTCAAGCGTTACATAGAAGAAAAGAATAGTTTCCATCAACCTCTCTTCTCTTCTCTTTTATAACCAAATTTTTTTTAAAAAAGACTATAAACAGTTTCATTCCTTTCTTCTTGGTCACTTCTCAAGCCCCCACTATTTGGATTCTCCCCAAAGCACCTCTGAAACTGTTCCCACCAAAAACTTTTCAACCAACATACCCAATAATCTCTTTCAGGCCTCGTAACATCGACCTCTCAGAAGGAGAAACTGCTTAGCACAATCCTCTTGCAATGTACCCCTCCCTAAGCTACTTCTTTTCTTTAAATCTTTTTTTAGTTTCTCCCTGGGCTTCTCTCTCCCTCCCCCCTCCCGGGCTTCTTGATACCAGTCTTCTGATTCTCCTCTTACCTCTCAAACTACACCTTCTCAATATCCTTTATTAGCTCTTCTTCTACCTGTCTCCCAAAAGGCTGATAGTTCCCCCAGGATTTCATTCCAGACCGCCTCCTAGGCACAAATTCTTATTCCCAGCCAGCTATTGGACACCTACACCTGGCTATCTCACACTTCAAAATAAAATTCATTACTTTCCTCCCTAAACCTGCTTGCCCTGCTATATTCCATCTCAATTAGTAAACTCAAACCTAATCAGACAGACCATTTCCTCCCCTTCCTGTCACCACAGCCTTTTAATACAATCTTCAGTGTCGCTCAAGTCAATCCTCATCACACCTGGCCCCCTGATTGTTACCTCAGCTGCTAGTCTCTCTTACTCCAATCAACCCGCCTTGTTGCTACCAAGTAACTTCTGGTCATGTTGCTTCTCTGCCTAAAAGCTTCTAGGTGGCTCCCCCTGCCTGTGAAAACAATATAAAACTCCTAGCCAGTGACAGCGAACTCATTTTTTTGGTTGATTTTTCTTTGTTAAATGGCATTTAAATATATAAAATAAATATCAAAAATATAAGTCTTTGTTTTACTATGGTTGCAAATATCAAAAAATTTCTAGCCGAAACCGGTTTGGCTCCATGGATAGAGCGTCGGCCTGCGGACTGAAAGGTCCCAGGTTTGATTCCGGTCAAGGGCATGTACCTGGGTTGCGGGCACATCCCCAGTAGGAGATGTGCAGGAGGCAGCTGATCGATGTTTCTCTCTCATCGATGTTTCTAACTCTCTATCTCTCTCCCTTCCTCTCTGTAAAAAATCAATAAAATATATTTTTAAAAAAATTTCTATATGTGACACGGCACCAGAGTTAAGTTAGGGTTTTGCAAAATGCTGACACGCCGAGCTCAAAAGATTCACCATCACTGTAGACACTCAAGACCTACCACAATTAGATGTCAAAATCTGTATTTTTCTCAATCACTCCTTTTCAGCACACTCTATCCCCCAGCTCACTTGGACTTCTTGCCATCCAAAAACATGCTTTTGTCACTAACAGGTCGCTTCCTGTCTGGAATGCTCCTCTCCTTGTCTGCCTGGTAAACACTTGGTTGACATTCCCAAAGCCAAGTTAAGTCATGGTCTTCCTTCTTGGCTCTCAGAGCATATGGCCCAGTCTTTTTCACAGCAGCCTTCATTCACTTTCCCCCATCAGTCCCTTCATCTATGCACAGTGCCTGGGGAACAGTGCATGCTCAATCAATGTTTTATCTATTGAACTAAAGAAGTAAGGATGACCAATCAAATGTTAAGAACCCATAACAGGATACAGGAGCACTGTGGAAGCTCACTAGGAGAAATCCCATCCAGTTAGGAGATTTACTCATTCAACAAATGTTCACTAGATGAACATTTGAGGTAAATAAAACAAAACAAAACAAAACAAAAGAACCAAGAGTCAGTCCTGGCCCTTTGTTTTCAAGCTAGATACCTTCACATTGTCTGCTGGTGAAATAGAAGTCTTACGTTTTATGATCCAGTAATACTGGACTGAATGCTATTTCCTACCTGGTTACCTCTGCTGAAATGACCTCATGTGCTGCTTCAAGTGGTCCCATCTCATGCATATTTTTATTTTTACTGATTTCAGAGGGAGAGATAGAAGCATCAATGATGAGAGAATCATTGATCAGCTGCATTCTGCATGCCCCCTACTGGGGATTGAGCCCGAAACCTGGACACATGCCCTGTGAGCTCATTATTGTGAGTTCATTATGAAATGACTCCATTAGGGGGCATGCAAGAGGCAGCCGATCAATGATTCTCTCTCATCACTGATGTTTCCATCTCTCTCCTTCTCCCTTCCTCTTTGAAATAAAGAAATATATATGTATAAAAAAAAGAAAATAAATCTAACCACTGCTGTTACCATTCCCCTAAACTACTACTGTTGCTATTCACGGTGTCTCATAGTCTATTATCCATACAGCAGCCTCAGTGGGCTTTTAAAAAGGTCAATTAGGCCTGGCTAGTGTGGCTCAGTGGTTGAGCATCAACCTATGAACCAGGAGGTCACAGCTGGATTCCTGGTTAGGGCACACACCCGGTTGCAGCTCAATCCCCAGTCAGGGGCATGCAGGGAGCAGCTGATCAATGATTCTCTCTCATCATTGATGTTATTTCTATCTCTCTCACCCTCTCTCTTCCTCTCTGAAATCAGTACAGATATATTAATAACGAAGAAAAAAAGGAAACAAAGAAACTATGAGTGAAGCTGCTCACCTGGCTGTTAGCTTTGGTCAGCATCATGTGTGCATTCACTACTTCCAGAATATGTGCGGTGAACTCATTCATATCCTCCAGGGGCATGATCTTAAAGGCCACCAGGCTTTTCTTGTTCTATTAAAGTAAGAGAATAAAGGATAAGCACATTCAAGTCAATTTAAGGTCAAAACATTATGGCTCTTTTCTTGGTTATATTTTGCTAATATGGGAAAAATGTGTTATATATTTAAAAATTTTTACTCAAGGTTAATCTAAATATAGTCAATAAAATATATTAAAAAAAACTAAACTAGCTCAGAGATGTTCAATGACTTCCCAAGGTTACATAGCAAGCAGAGCCTAGCATCCGACCCTATATCCAGTGCCCACCCATCTACGCCTAATGGATGCCATAGATGTCAATTGCAGGCGGAGATCCTGTTCTTTCTCTACCATCCTGTTAGTTTTATATTAAGGTAAAAATCCATTATTTCGTTTTGAAGAAGAGAGTAATAAAATAACTTCAATATAACTCCCATTAAACATGAAGACTTAGTTAAGTTTTAAGTATCCTAAATGCAGGCATGAATCTAGAAATTGTTAGCATGCAAATACATTTAAAAAATTTTTTTATTTTTATTTTGAAGGAGGATCAAACCTGCAACCTTGGCATATCAGGACAACACTCCAACCAACTAATCTACCCAACCAGGGCCATGGAAACACATTTTAACAGTCTTTTTTTCTTTCTGACTTTACCTGAAAAGATCTCAGATGGCCAGCCACTTTCACATACGTTTCTGGAGGAACCACAGTGTTTTCACCACTGGCATCCTAACAGGTAAAATACAAACACATTACTAAGGTTTTAGTGATATTGGTAAAAGCTTCTTTAAAATCTCTAAATTATGTACAGAAACAAAAAGTTAAAGCTACAGGATCCTAATATGTCCCTAACTAGTTTAACCTATCGATTAGAATTAACTTTTTTGTAAAAACAGGAATTAGAATAAACATCTCTAAAGGTAATTTCCAGTTCCAAAGTTCTGTTATGTACATCATAAAAAAAGCAAACAATGATGGTACTCTCATTCAATGCTCTTAGGCACACAACTTTCTGGTGGATAGTGGACATACTTATTGGCATAGTGTTTCTACTTTTAGGAATTAAATGAAATTAAGAACATGCATTAGATTTAGATTTAGGAATATTCATTATAGCATAGATTACAATATTGAAAAATTTAAAACAGCCTAAATAGCCAACAATAGGCACACATTCAAACAATGTAGAATTCTATTAATTGGGAGGACCAGTTGTGGCATGCAGTAACAATGGTTAACTGGGATAATTGGGGTTTTATAGAATATATACACATTTTTTATTTATAAGAAAAAAATATAAGCTGATTCATAAAGATTTTCCTGATTATAAAATACCTGACTATAAAAAACTAAAAAGCTGCCCAGGCTGTGTAGCTTGGTGGTTGAGCATCAACCTATGAACCAGGAAGTCATAGTTCGATTCCGGTCAGGGCACAAGTCCAGGTTGCAGGCTCCATCCCGTGTGGGGCATGCAGAAGGCAGCCTATTGATTCTCTCTCATCATTGATGTTTCTCTCTCTCACTCTCCCTTCCTCTCTGAAATCGATAAAAAAAAAAAAAATTAAAAAAGGCCTCTGCCCAATTAAAAAATAAAAAACATGTATTTTCTTTGAGTCTATTTCCTCCATATACACGTTTTTCTTTGCAAAAATGGGGTTATACTATGCATACTATACTATAGCATGCTCTTTTCCTCTCAACAATTTATGGTAAACACTTCTTTGTGACAATACATACATTTCTACATCATTTGGAATATTTTATAAATATACCATGGTTTAATTAAAAATACCCTATTGTTAGCATTTTAAGATTGCTTTTAATTTTTCATTATTATAAATAATGATATGATCAACATTCTTACAACTGCACATGTACTTAATTATTTCCTTAATGTAAGCCTCTAGCAGTAGAGTATGAGGTCAACATTTTTTTTTTTAATTTTTTTTTTATATATTTTATTTATTTTTTACAGAGAGGAAGGGAGAGAGACAGAGAGTCAGAAACATCGATGAGAGAGAAACATCGATCAGCTGCCTCCTGCACACCTCCCACTGGGGATGTGCCCGCAACCCAGGTACATGCCCCTGACCGGAACCGAACCTGGGACCCCTCAGTCCGCAGACCGACGCTCTATCCACTGAGCCAAACCGGTTCTGGCGAGGTCAACATTTTTATGAAGGATGATTTTGATCATTAGCTAATTTTTTTTCCAAATATATTTCTTTATTGATTTCAGAGAGGAAGGGAGAAGGAGAGAGAGATAGAAACATCAATGATGAGAGAGAATCATTGATCAGCTGCCTCCTGCACACCCCCTACTGGGGATGGAGCCTGCAACCCAGGCATATGCCCTTGGCCGAAATCGAACCTGGGACCCCTCAGTCCGCAGGCTGACGCTCTATCCACTTAGCCAAGGCAGCTAGGGCTCATTAGCTAATTTTTAAAAAAATATATATTTTTATTGATTTCAGAGAGGAAGGGAGAGGGAGATAGAAACATCAATGATGAGAAAGAATCATTGATTGGTTATTTCCTGAATTCTCCGCTATTGAGGACTGAGCTCAAAACCCGGGTATATGCCCTTGACCAGAGTCGAACCTGGGACCCTTCAGTCCGCAGGCTGACACTCTTATCCACTGAGCCAAACCAGCTAGAGCAATCATCAGCTGATTTTAGAGAAAGGTTATACCAGTTTATATTTATACCATCTGAGTAGGATAGTACTCACTTTCCCAAACAAACAGTGACAAATCATTAACTAATTAAGTGCTTACTAAGTACTAGAGCAGGGGTGGGCAAACTTTTTGACTCGAGGGCCACAATGGGTTCTTAAACTGGACCGGAGGGCTGGAACAAAAGCATGGATGGAGTGTTTGTGTGAACTAATATAAAAAGTAAACATCATTACATAAAAGGGTACGGTCTTTTTTTTTTTAGTTTTATTCATTTCAAACGGGCCGGATTCGGCCCGCGGGCCGTAGTTTGCCCACAGCTGTACTAGAGGCACTGTGTTACCTATTGCTTTCATAAAAAGTGGGCAATGCCATTCTTTTTTTTTCTTTGCCAATTTAATATGTTAAAAATAAAATCTTAATGTCTATTAAACTTAATTATTGTTGCTGCCATTTCATCTGTAATAAATAATCTGTGTATCTTCTTTGCCTACTTCTCTAAAATGCAATTGCTTTTTTCTTTGTAAGTACTTTTATTAAATAAAAAATTTGATGTTTATATAGTATGTGCAAAAATTTTTCCCATTTATTTAAATAATATTTATTCAGGGCCCATGATGTAACTGGCATTGTTCTAGGTGCTGGGGATACAATGCCAACATAAAAATCCTTGTTCTCTAGTGTCTCCTACCTCTTGCCTTTTTAACTTGTTTATAGTATTTTGGAAAGTTTAGGTTTTAAACTTTTACAATATAAAATATATTAACCTTTTATTTTAAGAATTTTGCCTTTGATGTTCTATGTATTACTAGTGTCCCAGTGCACAGATTCGTGCACACTAAAAGGAAATTAATTAGAAGAAATATTTTAATATCACTATTATCATCTTGCTAATGAAAAGAAAATAGGATTCTACCGAGTCTCCTATCTACTTCAGGACTTCTGTGAGGATCACATGAGATGAGGCATGGGAAAGCGCTTCACAAACATCTGGTTAAACTGTAAAATGTTTGCACCTGCCTATAAAGCAAGTCAGGTTTCTGGGCTGAAGAAACTCCAAGGAGGCTAGCTGCTAGGGAGAGGAAGCCGGGAGTTGCTACATGATGTCATTACCGGGCGCCCACAGTGACCATTTCCGGGTGGGACTGGGCTGTGGGCCACATTTTGCGCCACGGGGTCTTGGCAGCGTTGGCTGTGATTTGGTGGAGTGTCACTCCAGGGTGGTGGCGGGGCCTGTGTCCCACTTGGGGTAAGCCGAGTGTTGGTTTGTCGGTGCTGGGTCTGTGGTGCTATTTATTTTTAAATGGTCAGTGTGCGTGCCGAAACCGGTTTGGCTCAGTGGATAGAGTGTCGGCCTGCGGACTGAAAGGTCCCAGGTTCGATTCCGGTCAAGGGCATGTACCTGGGTTGCGGGCACATCCCCAGTAGGAGATGTGCAGGAGGCAGCTGATCGATGTTTCTCTTTCATCGATGTTTCTGACTCTCTATCTCTCTCCCTTCCTCTCTGTAAAAAATCAATAAACTATATTTAAAAAAATCAATAAATAAATGGTCAGTGTGCGTCATGGCAGCTCCTGCATTGAGTGTCTGCCCCCTGGTGGTCAGTGCCTGTCATAGCTACTGGTCAGACAGACGGACATTTAACCTTTTATATATATAGATTTTTACAATAAGAACCTTCAAAAAGACTAAAGAAATCCAACACCTCCAAACCCCACCCTGATTTAAAAACCGCTTACATCTGTGTCAACCCACTGGCGAACATCCATGGGTGCAGCTGTCATGTCATCTATTTTGTAAACAATGTTGGTTGGAGCCTTCTCAGCATGTCTGATTATCCCCACAATAGTGACCTAGATCAGAAGAAAAAAAAGTTTGGTTTTCTTGGAAACAAAAGCAACATTTATGTATTTTTTTAAAATTTTAGTCCACTTTAACTTATTATTTTTTAAAAATATATTTTATTGATTTATTACAGAGAGGAAGGGAGGGGTATAGAGAGTTAGAAACATCGATCAGCTGCCTCCTGCACACCCCCTATTGGGGATGTGCCCACAACCAAGGTACATGCCCTTAACCAGAATCGAACCTGGGACCCTTCAGTCCACAGGCTGATATTCTATCCACTGAGCCAAACCAGTTATTTCATTATTCATACCTGTGATATCTCAACACTCCCAATTCTGAACACTTCATCAACCAGAGTGGCAGAAAGCAGCTGAGATATGGTACAGGGTACAATGTGCTGGGCTCGGGTTCTCTGAAAAAAAAAAAAGAGCATGCACAAAGTCAATTGAAATAATAACTACCACTCATTTAACACCTGCTACATGTTCCAAGCACTTTGCATATAACACTAGAGGCCCAGTGCACGAAATTCGTGCACTCAGGGAGTGGGGGTCCCTCAGCCTGGCCTGCACCCTCTTGCAGTCCGGGAGCCCTTGGGGGATGTCTGACTGCCGTGGAGGCGGGAGAGGCTCCTGCCACCGCTGCTGCACTCACCAGCCATAAGCCCGTCTTCTGGCTAAGCAGTGCTCCCTCTGTGGAAGCATACTGACCACCAAGGGGCAGCTCCTGTGTTGAGCATCTGCCCCCTGGTGGTCAGTACGCCTCATAGCGACCGGTCATTCTGCTGTTTGGTCAATTTGCATATTAACCTTTTATTATATAGGATTGGATCTTCAAAACAAGCCTCATTATCTGTGCTTCATATGGAAACAAAGGTCATATAGCTAACAAATGCCACACTTTAGAATTCAAACCCAGGTTTGTTTGACTCCAAAGCTCCTGAAGAATGGTTAAGTTTGTGTTGCACTAGAGAGTCACCAAAATAAGTGGACCAGAGTGGAGACAGCATAAGGAATGACCTGCTTCCTGAACAGACTTTTAAGAGGCAACTCCAGCTTTAGGCTGAGGACTAGCTGGAGCTAGCTGTTCATCACTGGTGAAATGAGATAGTATTCGGAAAGAGTTTGAGAAATGGCCAGTGGAGACAGAACTTTGAGCTTGCTCTAAATCTCTCTCTTTTTTAAAATCTTCAACCAAGAATATTTTTCCCATTGATTTTTAGAGAGAATGAAAGGAGGGGAGAAGGAGGGGAGAGAAAGAGAGAGAAACATTGATGTGAGAGAGATACATTGACTGGCTGCCTCCTGCAAATACGCTGACTGGGGGTGGGGAGCGAAGCCGCAACCGAGGTACATGCCGCCCTTGACCAGGAATTGAACCTGTGGCCCTTTGGTCCACAGGCTGACATGTTAACCAGTTAACCAAACTGACCAAGGCTTGCTCTAAATTTCTTAATAAAAATATAACAAAAAGTTAGAGGTATGACTTCCTTTAGGACAGATGTTCTGACAACCAAATGGAAGTCCTAGGGAAAATTGGATAAGAGCTTGGCTATACTAGACATCTTAAAGGGAAGGGACAGGATGTGATGGGCAGAAGAATCCCTAGTAAGAACACTCAAATCACATCCTGAAGCAGTCTAACAATAGTATAAACTTATTTTTTCCTACAACTGGCCGGGGATTGTCTGGGTCACATAAAGATGAGTATAGTTGCCCTTAACACACTACAAACCCAGGGGAGGTAAAAATGCAAATAACAAACTTGATCTTGATACACTACCGAATAAGATGCACTAGTGGGATGTAAAAAAAATATATATGGTATTGGTGATTTCAAGAGGAAGCATTTTAGGCTGAACCCTAAAACCCAAACATTTTTGTTTTTATTGTTAATCCTCACCCAAGGATATTTTCCCATTGATTTTTAGGGAGAGTGGAAGAGAGAGGGAAAGACAGAAACATCGATGTGAGAGAAACACCATCAACTGGTTGCCTCCTGCACATGCCCCGAGCCAGGGAGGAGCCTGCAACTAAGGTACATGCCCTTTACCAGAATCGAACCCAGGACCCTTTGGTCTGCAGGCTGATGCTCTATCCACTGAACCAAACGGGCGAGGGCTGAAGCACAACCATTTGACAGTGAAAAAATAGTAGCTGAGGAATGAGCATTACAGGCTGAGGACAAATATACACTTCCACAGAATCATAGAGGGAATATTCAAAACAGAAAGAGCACAGTGGGTTAAAGATTAGAGTTCTTCCTGTCAGAAATCAACAGGGAGTAACCTGACGACTGTTCTACATGCAAGACCAAACATAGTAGACTCTTGGCCTTCAAGGTTTTAGCAGTTGCAGCTTTACCCCAAAGGTCCATGACACTAGCAACATTTCACTTTGCTGAAGTATAATTTTGAATGGTGAGTACTGGCAAGATGGTAGAAAGTAAGCCCAGCCAACCACTAGAACATATACCACAAAAAGCAGCACTTGAGGGTTAAGAGTTTGGCTCTACCACTAAGGAGCAGTGTGCTGTAGGTCACATTTCTCAACTCATCTGTACCTCAGTAACCTCATCTACAAAACTAAGAATGACAAAATCATTATAAAAATTACATATATGGTGAAGTACCTACAATACTACCTGGTTCATGTATGCATACTCAATAAATGTCAGCAATTATTGTGTCAGCTATTGCTCCTCACTCTTTACATTTGAAATAGCTTTTAATAAGGATGTGAAGGAACCGACTATATTTTTAAATTTTACTTTACAGCATTTTATAGGTGAAGTTATATGCTATATTAGTATTTATAGATTGAAAATTTGCTGAGGTCCCAGATTTAGTTCTCAAACTCTCACAACCGAGAGTTTTATTGCTTCTGCAGCGTAAGAAAATTAAAAATCACTACAGTAACAGCAGCAAGAACATGGGCTTTGGAGCCAGACAGTTCTATAGACCTGTGTTCAAATCCCAGCTCCAGGCCCTGGACACACCACCACCTCTTCTGTAAAATGAGGACATTTGAAACATATAACTTATACAAATGTGACAACACCGATGTCTACATAGGTATTCAATAAATATGATTACTCCTCAGGTAAAAAAGTTATGTATGGGTAATTATTAAAGTGTTAGAAATGCCTTCAAATTCATCTCAAATCAGTTGTAGCCTGTTTTTTAATGAGCACCTATTATGTACCAGAAACCGATTGCAATGAGTGCCTGATTTGTTCCAAAAAGATTCAGAGAGTGAACCAGGCACAAGTATGTTCAATTTTGAAAATATAATTTTCTAGGTGACTATGAACCACAGGATATTCTTAAGTACTGTATGAAACCACCATTTTTATCGATGAAACATTGGCAATTTCTCATGGTTCAATAAAATATAATGCGTTTACAGTCAACAGGAAACATTTAAATCTAATTTACTGTGGGAAAGGCACTGGATTTTAAACACAAAAAGGCTTAGGTTTCCGTCTTCAGCTTATAACCATCATCATTCTCTGAAAAGCTGTTTCAAAACTCAGCCCAAGCTAGGAATCCTGAGATAAAAATTCTAACAACTTGAATGAAGAAAAAATAGTTAAACTTAGGGAGAAAAGATGAGAACCAATTATCTAGCTTCTGTTTTCACCTTCACAGCCTCAAGAAGGAAAAATTAGAGAACTGGAGTCCCCTCTGGTCTTTCCGGGTTAAAAAAACACACACACAAAAACTACCACCGAGAGAAGCTGTCTACCAGATTTTGGATTTGCTCAGCATCGCGTGTGTTCGGTCTGGTTCCAGTTACGCACTGTGTCAGCTTAGGGAGTCCCTTAATCTCCCCGAGCCTCTGGGTACAAGGGAGTAAGCAACGAACACCTTACAGAATTACATGAAATAAGCTGTATGAAAAACACAAAGCAACATCCAAATGTATGAGAACTATCGATGCATTCATTCTTCCCCACCAACACCCACCCCACAACTCAGTGTAGGTAAAAGCTTACCAACCGGCCCGCAAAACACAGAACCTGCGAACACCTCTGAAGGGCACCTAAGAGGCCACACTAACCCTGTACTGAAAGGACGAAACCCACAGTTGTTACACGCAAACTCCTTTTCCGCAAGGGTACGTAACAGGCGCGTGGCCAGCTTATTACCTCCCTTCCTCAGACCTTGGCTGATTCACCCGCTCCGGGGAGGAGTAGGACCAGCACCGTATCAGATCGGGAAACAACAGGGGCCACCGAGACCCTGGGTGAAGCTGCTCCACTCACTCGCTGCCAGTTAAAAGGCAGTTGATTCGGGCGCGATGCATTATGGTCCTCGCTCAGGTCTTTTAAGTAATACGCGGGGCCTCGGACGGAACGTGGCCACGGGGCGGCATGTCACACAGGTTCCATATTGTCTGACAACCCGGAGAGGCACGTGTGAGGAAGAAGGTGGACAGGCCGACTGGCCTCCAAGGCCACGCCCTTTGCACCGCACTGTGTCACCTCGCTCTGCTTAACTTAGACACGACGCGGAACACATACAGGACGTAAAATAGGCTAATAACACGAGTTCGGTTTTCCCACTTAGGCATTGACTACGTTAGTAAATTTCAAAATAAAGGCAAGGACGCAGTGAGTGCAACATTTGGGGAGATCCATTTTTTTCAAACTTACAGCACTTCGGGGATTCGGCAAGGTAATAGTTGATAGTTATCAAATCAGCTCATGTTTACCACCCTTCCTTCGCCGCACACATTTGCTCACATGGATGAATTACGCGCTCAGGACAGACCAAAAAAAACGAAATACTTTCCACGTACTGATTTCCTCTCAGCCTGAGAAGGTGTCGGCGATCCAAAGCCCCCGGGGGACTGGGTGTAGCCACCGGCTCCCCCGAAGGTGGCGCTGCCGTAGCTCTCAAATCCACCTGGTTTTAAATAACAACCGCATTAGCACCTGAGCCGCTTTCCCAAGCTTCGGAACGACCCACAGGCCCCCTCCCCACCCCGCTCCCCGACCCAAACACTCCCAGCGCGTCCCTAAGCTTCCCGACCACCTGTCGCGGCCCCCAATCGCCCCGGCTCCGGCTCCCGCCCCTCCCCCCTCCCGTCACCACACGCCTCTCCGATCCCCGCCTTCTTTGCTAAATTCTTGCTATTCTCATCCTCCGCCACATTTATCATTACTGTTCCACATCTTCGTCACGACTCCCTCCGGAAAGACGCCCAGAAAGCTCCGGTCCACTAGGTTCGCCGGACGCCGCAGAACCCTGTTGCGGCCGCAGCACTCTACTTTTCGCTGGCGCCACAAACTCCTTCCCGCGAATGGCGGAGCCAATCACTGTCCAAGAACGCTTCTCGCGTCAGCCAATCAATGCTCGTGAATCCTACGCTTTTTCCGGTCTTTGCTGGCCTGGCTTCTGAAGTCGCGCACTCCGTTCACAAGTAGGACCGACGCCATTGCGGCCATCTTGACTAAGGGCACGCACGCTGCGTCGGCGGAAGAGAGGATCTGCGCGAGGCCGCCGGCGTCTCAGAAAAATAACCAATCCAATAATTCCGGATCTCAAGCCCATATAATCCCACCCCCACCAATAAGCGACGTGACGTCACTTCCTTTGTTCGGCGTTTTCCTCTGTTCCCGCCAAATTTTCACCAATCACACGACGCCTTAATCTAAAGCGCTATAGTAGAGCCCGGCCTGTGTGGCTCAACGGTTGAGTCTGGACCCAGGAACCAAGAGGACGCGGGTTTGATTCCCCGTCAGGACACATGCTCCCGGTTGCGGGCTCAGTCCCCAGGGGGCGTGCAGGAGTCAGTTGATAATGATTCTCATCATTGATGTTTCTCTCCCTCACTCTCTAAAAATCAATAAAAACATATTAAAAAATAAATAAAGCGCTATAGTAGAATTCCCGCTTCGGAGTCCGCACCCTGCGGTCCCTCAGGATATGTACTTTCAGGAAACTCAGTCCTAGTTCACTGCGCCTGATGGACTGACCCGTTTCTAATTCTACCCAGAGAAGCTATAAAAATCTACACTCTCCCCCAGGACGGCCTTCCAAAACTCTGAGGACGGCGCCCCCACACCATCCTCAGCCCCGTCCACTCCGCTCCACACCCTCCGCTGCTCCGGCTGTTCTAAACATAACGAGGCATGCTCCTCCTGTATCAGTTCCTACTCCAAACACTGCTGGGTCGTCAGACATCCCCCTCCCATTTGTTTATTTAAAATGTCTATTGATTCCTTTTTTGCTCTAAGCTCTCTGCTGGCCATTGGGACTCAATGCAAAGGTAGACATGGTCCCAGGCCTCCTGCATCATTTTCTTTTCTTTTATTAAAACAGCAGGCAGTGCCTTAAGCATTTTGCATTTCTTAACTGAAGCCTGTGAGGTTGGTGAGGCGCTGCTATTGTGCCCGTTTCACAGATCAGGAAACTGAGGCACGCTTGTGGAAGCCTGCGTTCGAGCCTGGAAAGTCTGATTTCGTCAGCCAGTGTAGTTACTGTGCCCTTTTTGTTTGTTAATCCTCACCCCAGGATCTTTTCCCGTTGGTTTTTAGAGAGTGGGAGGGAGGGGAGAGACGTAGAGAGAGAAACATGGATGTAAGGAGACACCTTGACTGGTGGCCCCCCAGCCGCGCCCTGACCCTGGGACAGGGCTGGGAGGAGCCCACAGTCGAGTGAGGGGTGACGGCATGGCCGTGACCAGATGGAACCGACCCTTGGGCGGGTGGCCACACTGACCACCGGACAGCCGGCTGGGCCCTGTGCCCTCGGACACCCCGAACAGGCCCATGACGGCCGGCTGGGCCCTGTGCCTTCGGACACCCCGAACAGGCCCATGGCGGCCGGCTGGGCCCTGTGCCCTCGGACACCCGGAACAGCCCATGACGGCCGGCTGGGCCCTGTGCCTTCGGACACCCCAAACAGCCCATGACGGCCGGCTGGGCCCTGTGCCCTCGGACACCCGGAACAGCCCATGATGGCCGGCTGGGCCCTGTGCCTTCGGACACCCCAAACAGGCCCATGACGGCCGGCTGGGCCCTGTGCCTTTCGGACACCCCAAACAGGCCATGACGGCCGGCTGGGCCCTGTGCCCTTCGGAACACCCCCGAACAGCCCATGGCCGCCGGGCTGGGCCCTGGTGGCCCTCGGAACACCCCCGAACAGCCCCATGGGGGGGGGCTGGGGCCCCTGGGCCCCTCCGAAAACCCCCGAAAACAGCCCTGGGGGGGGGGCTGGGCCCCTTGTCCCTTCGGGAACCCCCCAAAAAGCCCATGGCCGCGGGGTGGGCCCCTGGGCCCCTCGGAACCCCCCGAAAAGCCCCATGGGGGGC
>NW_005871245.1:1472581-1483587 GCF_000147115.1 Myotis lucifugus | reverse complement strand
ACAAAGAGATAAGCTGGGGCTAGGTGGGTCTCCTGTGCCTGGCTAATGGCACAGAGGGCAAGCTGAGCCTTTATTTTATAGCCAGAGGTAAACAAGGTAGTGGTCTCCATAGTTACAATGTTCTTGTGAGTTTCACTTGTTTTGGCAGCACTTGCTGCACCTCCCACAGCCCATTAGCTACCCAGGAAGTATCTAGGGAGCCTCATAAAATCAAGCCTAATTATGCTAAGAGGGCGGTGTCCTCTAAGCTGGGACTTGTTTTGGCTTTGCCAACAGGTCAGTCTGAGGCTTAACCCTATAGCCGCTCCCTACATTCTGGGAAATTTAAGTTGTGTGTTCACTTGGGTTAATGGGCTTCATTTGGGGTTTGATTCGTTATAAATTCAGCTGTGAAGGTTAAACAGGTAAAAATGAAATGAAAATGTCTTAGATTAAAATATTACACAATGCAAACCATCAAAATAAGATCTTTGCACATCTTTTCAAGAGCTTGATGATCAGATAAATTGAACAGAGGGCTCAGTTCTCTGTCAGTGCTAAAATAATTGATATTTGCTCTTGTTAATGAATCATCTCTCAAGGTTTACTTTTGTCAAGTTGCAATCTTCCAGTCACCGTGATTTTTTTAAAACTTATTTTTATTGATTTGAGAGAGGAAGGGAAAGGGAGAGAAACATCAATGACAGAGAATCATTGATTGGCTGCTTCCTGCAGGCCCCACACTGGGGATCAAGGCCGAAACCCGGGCATGTGCCCTGACCGGGAATCGAACTGTGACCTCCTGGTTCATAGGTCAGTGCTCAACCACTGAGCCACACCGGCCAGGCTCACAGTGATTTTCAAGAAGTCTTCCATTTCCCTCTCTATCTAGGCTATTACCAGGACTGAAAAGAGGAGAAATCACCCTTTATTTATTTTTTAAAAGTATGTTTTTATTGATATTTTTAGAGAGAGAGGAAGGGAGAGGGATAGAGAGATAGAAACATCAATGAGAGAGAAACATTGATCAGCTGCCTCCTACACGCCCCCTAATGGGGATCAACCCCGAAACCGGGGCATGTGCCCTGACCAGGAATGGAACAGGCAACCTTTTGGTTCATGGGTTGATGCTCAACCACTGAGCCACACCGGCTGGGCAGAAGTCACCCTTTAAACACATTCTGGTAGCCCTGGCTGGGTGGGTCAGTTGGTTGAAGTTGGTTGAAGGCACCAAAAGGTGGGGGGTTTGATTCCCGGTTAAGACACATACCTAGGTTGTGGGTTTGATCCCCAATCAGGGCATTCACAGGAGGTGGCCAATCAATGTTTCTCTCTTATGTTGATGTTTCTCTCTCTTTCTCCCTTCCTCTCTCTCTAAAAATCAATAAAGAAACATATCGTCAGGCGAGGATTAAAAAAAATCATTAACTGAATGAGTGAGTGAATGAAAGCTAAAGATCAATGTAGCTTTGCTTGAGTGACTGGATTCATTATGTTCCCACTCTTGCCCTTCTTGGACTAAGCCCTGTGTGGACTTGAACCTTGGGCCAGCCACAGCAGCAACCAGAAGCTCTGAGGCTGGGAATGGGCAAAGGTCACTGGCACTCGAGGGCTATCACCCACACTCCCCAGGGCTTTGCTGCCAAGGCGTTTGTTTCTCCTGAGGTGATAGGCCTGAAAGGCTACAGCAGAATCATGAAGAATGCTTGCCTCTTACAGCTTTTAGACAGCACTAGTGGCCCAATGCATGAAATTTGTGCAGGGGGGGGGGGGTCCCTCAGTCCGGCCTGCACCCTCTCCAATTTGGGATCCCTCGGTGGATAACCGGCAGTTGGACATCCCTCTCACAATCCAGAACTGCTGGCTCCTAACCGCTTGCCTGCCTGCCTGATTGCCCCTAACTGCTTCTGCCTGCCAGCCTGATCATCCCTAACTGCTCCCCTGCTAGCTTGATTGCCCCTAACCATCTCTGCCTCAGCCCTGCACCCAGGACCCAGGATTCCCTCCTCCAACTGACCTCAGGCACCTGGGACCTGGGCTTCCCTCCCTCTGGTCAGCCATAGGCACACGGGACCCGGGCCGGCTTTGCCCAGGCTGGCTGCAGCTGCAGGTGCTGGCACCTGGGACCACAGCATGGGTGGCATCTCCGTCTCCTGGGCCACAGCCAGCCACAGGTGCTGGTGCCCAGGACTGCCAGCAGGCGGCTTCGCCCAGGCCCGGCTTTGTCAGGAAGGATGTGTGGATGGTCATGCGGAAGACATGTGGTCTAATTAGCATATTACCCTTTTATTAGAATAGATCATGGTGTGTTTTTTCTTGCCATCATTAACCATAGTAACTGTTGCTTATGTATGAAAGTTCTATTCCTGCTAAGTCTAGAAGCAGCCTCAGAATCCTTCTCACCATTCATCTTAAGTCTGATGCTTAGTTGATCAGAATTAATACCTGAGATGAAGCTTCTTACTGCAGATGTATCCCAGAATGCATGGCATCCTCTCTGCTTTATGATCCAGCTAATAATACATTGCCTCAATCATGTTGACTGAGGTCATTTTTCCCCTTGCAGTTTCTAGTAGTAGATTACCATCTACTGCCTAGGAAGTAAAATTGACTGTCTCCGTGTAGATCGCAAAATAAGGCATTTTTCTCATCAATAAAATTTCATTCTTTCAGCATGAGTAATTTTGTCAACAACGTTTTGAGGCAGTAACAGTTTATAACAAATTGAGTGAATTATTGTTTCAGGTACTGTGCTGTGTCATACACAGATTTCATTTTATCTTTGCAACAACTCTATACAGGAGGTACTATAATGACACAGATGAGAACACTGAGGTATAGAGAGATCAGGTAACTTGACCAGCAAAACCCAAAAGTGGCTGAGTCTCATTTCAAATCCATGAGCCTTGGCATTTAACCATTACACTCCACTCAGTATTGTGTTAGAGCCTGCTCTTACTGGCTCACAAATTTTCAGGAATTTTGTAAGCTGGTTGTTAAACATGTTCATTATTAAAAATTAAATTATATAATCTTAAAAGTGAATAAATTACATGAAAACCAAAGGTAATACATACTCTAAATTCATCACTCCTCAATTATTTACTACACTTTACTGTTTTGACTCTTGACTTTATTTATATCTTTTGGGTCTTTCTGGTAGAATATAATAGTGTATTACTGCATGTTTCTCCTCAGCTCTGCATTTAGTGGCATCACATTAGCAGCTGAAATCAGCCATGGATGGAGAATTTATGCTACAGAAATTGGCCAATACTATAAATCAGAGTTTTGTTTTCTTTGATTGAGAGCCAGTTGTTATATATTTATCAGCACAACACTGGCCACATTGGTGCTGGTGGTCTTGTCAGAATGTGTTATATTATGCAGATGAAAATCATTTTAAACAGACTTGATGTAGATATTTTCAAAGATGGAAGAATTGTCCCTGTCAACTATGTTAGTTGATTCATATCTTCACTAATTGTCATCATTGCAAAGTTTTCAGACCCCATATGGATTGCTGGATATAATATGCCATGCCCTGTCCCTGTCCCCCTCCCTTTGTAGCCTTTGTTACCTTAAGGACTCTAGTTTTCCATTTATATGTGTAAGTACCAACCTTACCAGCTTAAAAATGTAAGCTTTTAACACTGTTCACTCTGCTCTGTATCCTTCAGATGAAAAGTGGAGTTGGGTTGCGGCACAGGAGAGAAATTCAGAAGGGGAATATTGGAGTAATGACTGCAGTAGGAGAAGAGGGAACCTATTTCCCGGGCCACAGGCGCTGGCGCCCTGGACCACAGGGCTGGCAGCTTCTCCCGGTGGCTGCAGCCTGGGACCTCGGGGCGGGTGGCTTGTCCGTCGCCTGGGCCGCAGCCAGCCGCAGGCGCTGGCGTCTGGACCACAGGTGGGCAGTGTGGACAGCTTCTTCGGCTGGCTGCAACCTGAGATCATGGGCAGGCGGCTTCTTCATCTCCTAGGCCACAGCCAGCCTCAGGCACTGGGGCCCAGCTTCTCAGTCTCCCCGAGGACATGGGGCAGGCGGATGTGGGGCAGGCGGCTTCTCCAGCTGGCTGTGGCCTGGGATCACGGGGCAGGTGGCTTCTTCGTCTCCCAGGCCGCAGCCAGCCTCAGGCACTGGACCCGGGTTCTCTGTCTCCTCTGGGATGCAGTGTGGGCGGCTTCTCTGGCTGGCTGTGGCCTGGGATCACGGGGTAGGCGGCTTCTTTATCTCCCGGGCCAAAGCCAGCCTCAGGCGCTGGAGCCGGACTTCTCTGTCTCCCCTGACTTCTGCATCGACAACAGGCCTGGAGTGGCCAGAGCCGGGATGCTTGCATGGTAGCCGTGGCTGCGACGCAAGTATCCCGACTCCGGACTCTGCCATCTTTGTTGGGTTAATTTGCATGTCACTCCTGATTGGCTGGTGGGCATCGCAAAGGGATGGTTAATTTGCATGTTTCTCTTTTATTAGTGTAGATGCTCTTCCCTAAGAGTGATGGAGATTTTCTGTAGATTACAATTGCCAAGAGTCAAAGAAGTACCATGGGCAATTTGAAGAGGGGGGACTGGTTTGTACTTAAAGAGGCAAAGCTCCAACCATTTGGATTTCTCTGCCTCAGTTACCTCTTTCAGTAAACCCAGCACAAACGGGTTCAGCTGGTCAGGCTGGACTCAGGAAGAAGCCACTGTTATTTAGGCAGCAAAATCCTGGCAGAGGGCTGAGTCAGGGCTGAAACCCTCCTGCTCCACTCTGAGCTCTGGCTGTGTCTGTCTGGGATGGAGGCATGTTTTTCTAATCCACACAAAGGCCTAAAGGAGTGCCTTCTTTTTTTCTTTCTTTTAAAATATATTTTTATTGATTTTTAGATAGAGAGGAAGGGAGAGGGAGAAAGCAATAGAAACATGGATGAGAGAGAAACATTGATCAGCTGCCTCCTGCATGCCCCCCACTGGGAACTGAGCCTACAACTCAGGCTTGTGCCCCGGCTCAGAATCAAACCCACTATCTCTTGGGGCATGGGAGGACTCTCAATCCATTGAGCCACACCAGCCGGACAAGGGCGAGGGGTGCCTGTTTCTATTCTCACAGAATTACCTTGTGGGTTAGTAGTGGTGGTGGTGATGGTGAAAAGGAAAATGGGGGTTGGGGGGGGCTTGCAACCTAGTTCAGTATCTGGTTAAAACTGTAGTCTTACTTCCCCACACTGACTTGGGCGGAGCTGCAGGGCCTAACCCCAGGGCCCCGTCACAGCTGACTTGGGCGAAGCTGTGGGGACCCTCAGGGGCCTGCCACAGGAGGAGATATATAGGTCAGAGCCTCCCCACGAGTTCAGTTCAGGCTTTGGATCCAGAATTCCCTGTGCATTCTGCCACAACAATGGGGGGCTTTCTGGGGACACTGACCAAAAAACTGGGGTATTTAAAAGAAGTCTTTGCAGTCAGCCAAAAGCTGAGTGGGACTCCAGCACCCCTCAATGGGTTTACAAGGAGTACCTGAGCCTGCCCTAGACTTTCAGCCTGTCCTCCTTCCCCACCAGTCCCCGGGCTTACCTTCCAAGCGAACCTCAATGTGCCCCAGATACTGTCCAGCAAGTATGAATCAGGCCATAGGCTCTGGTGCAAGAAATGTCACACTGCCTTGCTTTTATTAAATCAACAGCTGAAATGGCACAAAATTCAGTCCTGGTCGTTATTTTGATGCCCTCCTCCTCCCACGACTGTTCTTCTGTAACAACCAATTTGTACTTCTTAACCCCTTCACCTTTTTTACCCACCCCGCACCCCGCTCCCAGACACTTTCAATAATAAGAGATTAAACCCCTGTCACCTTCTCAGTCTGAGTCAGATTCCTCCTCTCGGCTTGTCAAGCCACTGAATATGCTGAAATGCATGCCGTCCAGTGAGTTACCTCCCCATCTTGAGGGCAGGGCTGCCCTGGGTCCCCTCCGTCTCCCTGGGACACGGTTCCCAGCGTGAATGAATGGATGACTCATAGTCTTGATTCATTTGTGAATGAGCAGCTTTATCCCCAACTAACAGTGACGTTCCTTTGATGGCAAAGACCAGCCATGTTCTACAGGTTTGTTTGCTCTCCAAGAGCTTATGACATTTGCCTCCCAGTGACTGGGATTAGGTGAGTGCCCTCAAGAAACCAGTTGCTGGTTGGACTGACATGCTCTGAGGAACGGGCGGTGTTACCGATGAGACAATGAGGCCTCGGCGGTTCTTGTCTTCTTGAAGGAAAGATTTCAATCAAGAGACGAAGTGTAGAAAAGCAAGCATGAATGTATTGACCGCAGCAAAAATACATTTAGGAAGTGAAACAAGGAAGAACGTAGAGCCCAGTTAGTGTGGCTCAGTGGTTGGGCGTGGACCTATGAATCAGAAGATCAAGATTCAATTCCCAGGGGGGCGTGAAACCAAACAACCAATGAGTCTGGGCTGCCTGTCACTACTTGAGCCAATTCCGCAAAGACAGGGTTGAATCATACATGAGCGTTTACTCCAAACTGCCGGCAGGATGGGAGAGCAGCAGGTCATCCACAAAAATCTGCTCTGCAGCCCCCCCTAAGCCAACTGCTTATATAAGGTAGGACAAAGATTCCATGGGGAAGCAGGGATTTCAGGAGAGGGAGTCTATGTGGGTTTAGGGGATTAGCCCAGGATGAGCTGCCGCTGCCCATTGCTCCCCTGGTTGCAAGTCTCATGGGGTCCTCGGAGTTTAGGAGATACGTGCCTGTGGGGGAAGGGGAAGGGAAGGAGTGGCATGGGCATTAAAGGCTGGGTGTTGTAATGTACCCCGAGAATCACAGAAGGATGCCTCAAGAAGTCGAATTAAAGAGTCACATTTATTGCAATCCGGGACTATGAGGGGCCATTCCCCAAATCTCATAGTGATAAGATGGTGGCAAAACCAGACTTATATAGGCAAAGATTACAAAGGTATTGATTACATCTCAAGGTTTGGAATGAGGAACCTGGTTCGCAAAAAAGCAGTTTACAGAAGCAGAAGCAGCATGTTATTTAAATTACAGTTTTGGGTCTCTGGATCACTGAATTGACAGAAACACATTATCTAGAGCCCTCGAGTCTGGAATGAGGAACCTGGTCAGACTTAAGTATGTTATCTAAATTACAGTTTTGGGTCTCCGGAACACTGAGTCAACAGGGACACGTTAACTGGAGCCCTCTGACCTTGGGATAACTGTGCTGTCCTTCCCAGGTAAAGGAAAATGTGCTTTCTAAGACCAGTATGACCACTACAAATGGGATTTCACATTACAATCAATAGGGTATTTAATCGAATGGGATGATTTATATAATTCAGAAAATCAAAATAACTTTTCTATTGTTAAACAAAGCAAATAAGTACAGAAGCCAAACAGCAGTGTTAAAGTTAAACTATAGTTTCTACCTGAGATGATTGCTACCATACTTCATGGGCATTTAGGTCTTGGGGGAGGACCAATAGACTATTTATCAGCTTTATGCTGATATCCCAAAATGAGGTTTATTCTCTTAATTTGTCTCTCCTTGGGTGTGGTTGGCAAATGGCACTAACTGGATTTCTGCTGTCTGTCCCCCTGAGTAGGGTGATTTAAGCTATTTACCCTCTGGCTGGGAGAAGTGCAAAGACACCAAAGTGTCCTTGGTTTAGGGAAGAAAGGATTTAATAGGTGGCTGCAAACTGCTATTTACCCGCCTGTCTTAGTTCCCCTATTCCACTTGTCCTGGAATTTTCCTAGCTTCTTACTAGCCTGTAACCGTGGGACGGGTGCTGCTTTCTATTTCAGAGTCCAAAGGTCTGGCTGGCGGGTGCTGCTTTCTATTTCAGAGTCCAAAGGTCTGGCAGGCATAGCACCTCGGTGCACCCAGGTCACACCCTGCTGGGCAAAGGAGGAAAAGCCAGAGGAGCCTTCGATGACTGGAAACACCAGGTAACAGGACAGGAAGCTCTGCTCAGGCCAGCAGCCACCATTTCCTACTTAGGAAGCCTGTGGCTCGAACCACAGCTCCTGGAAAATCCCACGTACCCTGTGACGCAAGCCCCAGGGATGAGCCTGCTCAAGCTGCTGCTTTTCCTGGCCCACTGGGGAGTCGCCAGGGCTGCTCCAGGTAGGCTCTGCCAATGCCTCTGATGTCTTCGTTCTGTATCATGAACTCGGTGTTTCCCGGAAAGCGGACTGGCCCCGAGGGGGTCTGCCCTGGGCCAGCAGTAGTGTGTGGGTTTCTGACTTCCTGCAGGAAAAATTTCACAACCGGAGCCCAGGTGAATTTTAGAGGATATTTATTAAAGCCGGGGACAAGGAAACAAGGAAGGGCGGGGGAAACGAGCCTAGGCTGGGCTGCTTTGGCTAAGAAGCCAGAGAAAAGGGGGCCTTGGGCACAGGTTCAGGAGGTTTGTCTGGGACGAACTGCCGCTGCCCTGGCTGCAAGCCTCGCGGGGTCCCCTGCCCTTTAGGAGGTGCAGGCCTGTGGAGGGGGGAAGGGGAGAGGCTCGGGTGTGCTCCCGGGAGGGAAAGCTGGTGCGGGACCTTCGCTCTGAGGGGTTTTAAAGGCTGGTCTTATGCTGCTGCACCCGAAGGCAGTTTATTCGCTTAACTTCATCTGTCCTCAGGTGTGGTTGGCAAGTGGCACTAAGTGGATTTCTGTTATGTCTCCCCGAGTAGGGTGATTTAAGCTAGTTGCCCTTCGGATGGGGAGGAAAGTGCCAATCGTTTATTCTTAAGTGTCCTTGGTTTGGGGAAGATAGGATTTACTGATGGCTGCAAACTGCTTGGCATGTAGATTTTCTAGATGGCAGTATACTGTCTGCCTGTTTTCCTATCGCACTTGTCATGGCTTACCTGCCTGTCTCATCAGGATCGGAGTTGCTGCAAGCCGCTCACAGGAAGCTGGAGGAGCTGCTAAAAATAGCAAGGCAGGGAGCTGGGCAGGGAGGCCCTGAGAGAGTTATTTGGGGGGGGGGGGCGTCTGAGCCTGAACGTTATACGTGGAGGCGACAGCTGGCCAGGGGAGGGACGCCGACCTTGCTAAGAGGTCAAGTGGAGACATAAGACCCGGCCCGCTGGTAGAGGAAGAAGGTGGCAGGAGATGGTGAACTCACTGAACAAATATTGGTTGAGGGTCTGCCATGTACCATGAGCTATTCCAGGAACCGGAAAAGAAAGGAAAACAAGCAAAGCCCCCAGGTCTCCCGAAGCATCCCTTCACCTGGAAAGAAACAACCCAAAAGACATGTGTACATGCATAGTATTCCCGGAGATGACAAGTGTGATGGGAAATAACCAAGCAGAATACAGGGGGTTCCTGTGGGGTGGCCAGAGCAGAGCCGTCGAATAAAGTGGCATTTGAGCAGGGACCTGAGGCAGTGAGAGAAAGAGCCATGTGGGCAGCTGGAGAAGAACATTCCAGTAAGAGGAAGGACAGTGCATAGGCCAGGGGTCCTCAAACTACAGCCCGCAGGCCACATGCAAATACAAATATTGTATTTGTTCCCGTTTTGTTTTTTTACTTCATAATAAGATATGTGCAGTGTGCATAGGAATTTGTTCATAGTTTTTTTTTAAACTATAGTCCGGCCCTCCAATGGTCTGAGGGACAGTGAACTGGCCCCATTTAAAAAGTTTGAGGACCCCTGGCATAGGCCCTGAGCTGAACATGCAGGTGATGTGTGTGAGGATGAGCGAGGAAGCCAGCCTGGCGGGAGCAGAGTGGACACGGAGGGTGGTAGAGATGAGGGCAGGGAAGCACGGGGGTGGGGTGAGGCTTGGCACCAGCTCATGTGTAAACTTGCAGACAATTTAAGGCGTCGGAGTGAAATGGAACGCCATTAGAGGGTTCCAGGCAGAGCTGTGATGTGATCCGACATGTAAACGTTTAGAAGGAGCCTCGGGCTGTTCTGAGGAGAGGCTGTAAGGACAGGAAGGCAGGGGAACCAACTCGTGTCTGTCTGCCTGGGACTTTCCTAATTTTGCCACTTACCGTTTGGCGCCTTGGACACTCCTGCAGTCCTGGGCAACGCGGAACGGTTGGTCACATAGGAAAGGAGAAGCAGCCAAACCAGGGGGAGGCGACTGCCGTCATCGAGGGAGAGGGGAGGGCGCCCTGGCTCAGCCTGGGCTGTAGGGTCGGAGGTGGTGGGAGGTGGTCTGTTTCTGAACAAGACTTGCTGACAGATAGCGGGTGTGAGGGAGGAGGGGGCTCCAACTGGAAGGACAGAGGTGTCATTCCCTGATATGAGGGAGGAGGAGACGGCAGTTTGACTGGGGATACGTCCAGTCTGAGATGCCTGTCAGAGGGCTACGTTTCCATGCCGTTGGAGGGGAGTCAGTGGGAGGGCGGGACCTGCAGTTTTCCTACGGATTCTCGCTGCCCTTCTCTGGGGTCCTTGGCATGAAACCTTAGCGATGATCCTGCACCCTTTCTGCAGCTGCAGGAATTGAGGCCAAGGGGAAGGACTGGCGCAGGGTTCTGCTCCTCGCTGGTCCCTGTGGAGCTAGCTCAGTCCTGGTCAGTCCTCTGGTCATCCACTGCCTCAGACCCTACTCAGGAGCAGCTGAGAGCCTGGGCAAAACAGTCAGGCACTAAGGACAATGTCCAAGAAGAGCTAACATTTGTTTATTGAGCAGTTATGAGGGGCCATGCTGGGCCATGCTTGTGCAGCTAGGTGCTTGATATATGCTGTCTTTGTTGTTGTTGTTAATCCTCAGCTGAGGATATATTTTTAAAATTGATTTTTAGAGAGTGGAAGGGGGGAAGGGAGAGAGAGAGAGAGAGAGAGAGAGAGAGAGAGAGAGAGAGAGAGACGTTCATGCAAAAGAGGCACATAGATTGGTTGCCTCCCGCATCCTGATTCCAGCCAGGGATTGAGCCTGCAACTGAGATACATGCCCTTGACCGGAATCAAACCTGCAACCCTTCAGTCTGTGGGCCGATGCTCTAACCACTTAGGCACACCCACCAAGGCTCATGTTGCTTTTAAAATGATTTCTTGCCCAGGGGAGGGATAAGGAATGTTTGGA
>NW_005871245.1:1421308-1472481 GCF_000147115.1 Myotis lucifugus | reverse complement strand
GTGAACAAGTTTCTGCTTCTTTCTGAGACCAGATTTAGATCCAGAAAGGTGGGTAAAAGCTAGGACTCACCAGGGAGGAAAAGTCAAGAAGTGGTGATCAGGGGCCAGGCTTCCACCTCCAGCCTGCCCTGTGGCTTGGGTGGTGCCCTGGCTCTCCAACCCTGAAAGCAGCAGAAGCCGGACACGGAGGCCCAGTTTCCTGAGGGTTGGGCAGGCGTTGACTGTTGGCTCTGAGCGACACAGGAAATGGAGGCGGAAGTGGCAGCAATGGTGAAGGGTGAGGAAATCCCAGGCCTCACCCTTGTTTTAGCCAGAAACAGGATTTGGGGCAGCGGCCAACCTGTTCAATAAACATCATTGAAACTATATCAGGCTTGGTACTGGGTACGGAAAACGAACCCACTCCGTGTAGCCTGTTTCTTTGGATTCCCTTCTCTCTATTGCACCAAGAGATTATTGGCACTTCAGCCTCCCTTGGTTTGGAGCTGCGACCAGGTTTCATTCAACCACTTCAGCAAACAGGACGCCTCCCAGCGGCCTGACCTGCCGCCCTGCATCTAGAACCACCGAGCACACCCACAGGAGGAATTCAGCCCAATCTGAATCACATTCCTTCTTTTCTGGTCTAACATTATGTCCACATCTACTCCCCAGGTTTTTGATGGTATTAATTAGCAAGATCTTACAACACATTTGGTAAGCCTTCTCCTAGGTCAGATTTTTTTTTTTAGAGAATGGAAGGGAGGGAGTGAAAGGGGGGGTGGGAGATAGATCGATTGGTTGCCTCCCACACACCCCCAAATGGGGCCTGGGGCCAGGGATCGAACCTGCAACCCAGGTATGTGCTCTTGACCGGGAATCAAACCTGAGATACTTTGGTGCTCAGGCCAACGCTCTAACCATTGAGCAACACCAGCCAGTGCCAGGTCTGATTTTTGTATTTCCCTGGAGCATGATAAAATCTGGCTCTATTAGTAATTATGGGCTCGGAGAGGTGAAGAAACTTGCCCAAGACCACACCTAGTATGCTCGCTTAACCCTGACCCTCACCCACCTTTGCTTTAAGATAAGCACTTTCCTTAGAACTCCCAAAGGTTTCTTGAGGGTCACGCCTCAGCCCAATCCCTCATGTTGATGCTGGGGATGCCGAGGTGGGGAGATGGAGAGGGCCTTGTCAAAGGTCACAGGTCAGGGTCAGACAAGCCTGTGCCCTGCTCCACTCAGTGCCTCCCTGGGCAGATCCTGTGGCCCAGTTTCTCTCTCTTTCTCTTTCGCAAATCCTGTGGCCCAGTCTCCCTCCCTCCCTCCCTCCCTCCCTCCCTTCCTCTCTCTCTCTCTATCTCTCTCTCTTTCCTTTCTTTCTTTCAAAAATATATATTTTCATTGATTTCAGAAAGGAAGGGAGAGGGAGATAGAAACGTCAATGATGAGAGAGAATCATTGATCAGCTGCCTCCTGCACGCCCCACACTGGAGATCAAGCCCACGACCCGGGCATGTGCCCCGACTGGGAACCAAACCATGACCTCCTGGTTCTTGGGTCTACGTTCAATCACCAAGCCACACCAGCCAGGCTCTTTCTTTCTTTTTGTAATATTTATTTTAGAGAGAGAGAAACACGGATGTGAGAGAGAAACATTGATCAGTTGCCTCCCACACATGCTCCCACCGGGGATCAAACCTGCAACCTGGGTATGTGCCCTGACCAGGAATCAAATCAGTGACCCTTCTGGTGCATGGGCTGACACTCAACCAACTGAGCCACACCAGCCAGGGCCCCTGGTCCATTTTCTCTGGACCCTTCCACCTGTACCACCTCCCCTCCTCCAGCTCCTGGCTCCCCCACTGCCTCCCAGGAGGACCCAGGCGGGCTCAGGAGGGCTCGGGAGGGCCTGGCACTGAGGAGGGTCCCCTCTCCCCTGCAGGGAGGTTCTGGCACATCTCTGACCTGCACCTGGACCCCGACTACAAGGTGTCCACAGACCCCCTCCAGGTCTGCCCCTCAGCTGGCTCCCGGCCGGTGTACAACTCGGGCCCCTGGGGTGACTACCTCTGTGATTCTCCCTGGGTCCTCATCAACTCCTCCATCCACGCCATGAAGGAGATCGAGCCGGAGCCAGACTTCATCTTCTGGACAGGGTGAGAGCCGACATAACAGCTACCTTCCACTGGGTTTCTGCCGCCTGCCACCTGGCACCTTCCTGCCCCGTCCCCCTTAGTCCTCACATGAAGCTCAAAGGGACCCTGGGCGTGGCTGATTCCAAAGCCTGTGCCCTCGCCCTCCGTGTCCCGGCCTCAGCAGAGTGCAGCTCTCACCGTGGCTGGGACAAGGCCACGGCTTGCCTGGGCATGTGGAGAACTCCCCATTTTAAGTTGGGGGATGAATACTGCAGCCACTCCCACTGGGGTTTAGGGACTGCAAGCCCTAAAGATCCAAATGCAGAAACAGGAGAAGGTAGGTGCCATTATTATTCCTATTTTACAGATGAGCTGATGGGGGCTCGGAGAGTTTAAATAACCAGCCAAGGATCCACAGCAGGTCAATGGCAGAGCCATTGGGTTTGAACTCTGTCCTATGTGACTCCCAACTTCAGCCTGGCCATACCTCTCAGTTCCACGGCCTCTTTTCTCACAGCAGAGCCCCCCACCCCCCGTACCCCTTTTCTCATTCCCCATCCTGAGCTGCCCACACCAAACTGGCTTGGTGGTGTTTTGCAGGGACGACACCCCTCACGTGCCCAACGAGAGGCTGGGAGAAGCAGCTGTGCTGAGAATCGTGGAACGCCTGACCAACCTCATCAGAGAAGTCTTTCCGGGTGAGAGCCTGCCATTAGTCCTCCACAGCATTCCCTGAACCCCATGGTGCCATGGGACAGCAGCAGCGAGGGGTAAAGCCATGGGACAGTAGCGGCCTTCATCCATTGACAATAATAGCTGTGGGAAAGTTCTGTGCCAGGCACTTCCAACAGCCCTGCAGGGAACATGAGAGCTAATTGGCCTATGGATACACACAGAACTTATTCATGGAAATGATGGGAGAATCATTGATTGGCTGCTTCCTACACACCCCACACTGGGGATCCAGCCCACAACCTGGGCATGTGCTCTGACAAGGAATTGAACCGTGAGCTCCTGGTTCATAGGTCGATGCTCAACTACTGAGCCACGCTGGCTGGGCTAGAAAGTTTTCCAGTTTATCATACACTTGCACATTTGCTGAATTTCCTAATATTCAAGATGCCATTGACTGTAAGATGCATCATTTTATGTAGAGTGTTGAACGCAGATGTAGAAGGCTTGCCGACCCAGCCCCTTCCAGGCCCTGCCACGTCCTAGCTGGGTAATCTCATCAAGACCTATTTCTCCCTGGGAAAAAAAAAATACTGGTACCTGCCCAGAGGATTGCTGTGAGGATCAAAGAAGCCAACCCATTCACTCATTTAGTCAATCAACAAACATGTATTGAGCATCTACTATGGGTGACACAGTTTAGGGGTAGGGGACTTGGCGGTGGAACAAGACGTCAGGTCATGACCTCATGGAGCTTGTAAGGAGCTTCCAAAAAGTCTGACCCATAGAAGCAGCAAAAAGAGGGAGGGATCCTCTCCCTTCTCTTCTGCCCTTGAGATTCCAGGAATTCGTGTTTTTCTTAAATGGATCTTTAATGGCTGCCAGCATTTATTTCAGAGAGGTGAGGTTTTTCCGGGCAGTTACAATGATGGCCTCCTGCTTTGTGAACAATTCCTGGTGAGAATTCGACAGCTTCCTCCTTTTTGCAGAGCTCTCAAGACCTGGCAGGCTATACAGGACAAAGGGTTTGTTAGAGGCATTTCCCCAACTGAGAATGGGAGGCTCCCTGGGGTGAGCCAAGCTCATATAAGGAAAATGCCCTGCCCTGAACTCAGAGGGAGTCTTTGTTTGTCATCAAATATTTATTGAACAACTACTACCTGCCAGACACAGTGGTAAAATAAAAGTGGGGATGTGGCTGACAGCCTCCACTCCCTCCCCTCCCCTCCCCTCCCCTCCCCTCCCCTCCCCTCCTAGGCTCATTCACAGGCCACTTCCTCTGGGAGGCCTTCCCCTGACTCCACCACTCCTGTTACACACTTCCACAGCAAGAGGCTCTTCCTTTTTCGTAACAGCCACACACCTCTCGTTGCCCAATACCTGTCAACCTGCTGCAATGCAAAGCCTCTGGGACTGGGACTGGGTGCCTGGTACCAGGTCTACGTGTCGGTACAAACGAGGTGCTCAGTAAATACTTTTGTTTCATGAGTGAAACTCCTAAGGCCTCCCGGAGTGAACCAGACCGTTTCCCTAACAGTAAGATGGCCCCGGAATTGACAAGAACAAGGAACACTAAATACTAAGTGTCCTTTTTAGAAAAATATTTATTTTTATAGCTTTCAGAGAGGAAGGGAGAGGGAGAGATAAAAACATCCATGATGAGAGAGAATCAACAATTGGCTGCTATCTGCACGCCTCACACTGGGGATCGAGCCTGAAACTCGGGCATGTGCCTTGACCAGGAGTTGAACTGTGAACTCCTGGTCCAGAGTTCAATGCTCAACCACTGAGCCACACTGGCCGGGCTAGCTTTCTCCTTCTCAGTTGATGCTTCCTCTCTGACCAGAAAACTTTCTGCTGGGAATGGGGTTAGGGTCCCGGATCAGAGAACTCACCGCTCCTCCTTCCCAGGTCTCAGCAAAGTTCAGCGAGATTCTATTAAATGAAGTTTTCCGTTTATCTCTGTATTTTCCTCCTCTGTGGGTTTTTTCTCATTCCTCTTCTCCATTAGCTCTGATGGCCAATGGCCAACTGAAAATGATTAACTCAAAGTGCTTTCCCATATATATTTTTATATTTTTCCTTCCCTTCCCAGATACTAAAGTATACGCTGCTTTGGGAAATCATGACTTTCACCCCAAAAGCCAGCTCCCAGCAGGGAGCAACAGTATCTACAATCAGATAGCAGAACTATGGAGACCCTGGCTCAATAATGAATCCATTGCTCGCTTCAAAGAAGGTACTAATTCCATTTGCTACTATACGCACTCATTGTACACCAAGGTCTAATCTAATTCATCTTTACCACATCCCCATGAGACTGGTACTGATTTTATCCCTATTTTATAGATAAGGAGACTGAGGTTTAAAGATACCAAATCACTCGGCCAATGTCACCCCCATAGAGGAGGCAGATGTGATAGCAGAACCCATACTCTTAACCCCACGGCACTAATGAGGACGAGCAGTGAATATTTATTGAGAGTTTACTGTGTGCCAAGCACTATCCTCAGTGCGTTACTACACTCCTTGCAAATACACTAGGAAAAAGCAGTGACCTTCGATTCAGTTCAAGGAGGGTTTCTCAACCTTGTCACTATTGACATTTGGGGCAGAATGGCTCTGTAGGGGGAGCTGTGCTGTGAACTACAGGCTGTTTAGCAGGATCTCTGGCCTCTACCCCTAGGTGCCAATAACACCCCCAGTTGCAATACCAAAAAATGTCTCTAGACATTGCCAAACGCTCCCTGGGGGACAAAGATCACCTGGTTGAGGACAACTGACCCAAAGACAGCCTGCCCAAGGTAACCCCATTCCTCTTCCTGTTCCTCAGTTCCCTGCTGCTGGGGCTCCCCATTGGTCAGACCAACCAGAAGCCTGTGGCACAGAAGCTCATTGGCTTAGTTCACATAGGTCAGCTCCTAGGGCAAAGAGCCGAGTAGAGAGAAGGGCTGATGATGCATCTGGAGGGGCAAGCACACCTCATTGTTATCACCATGATAAGATGAGGAAACTGAGACAGAGAAGTTAAGTAACTTTCCCAAGTTGCACAGCTAATAAGTGATAGAAGCAGGATTTGAACCGAGGTAACCTGACTCCAGAGCCTTAGGTCTTAACCCATGATGCCCATCTTATGGGAAAGATGGGAAGGGAGTATTAAGGGAGGGAGGAAGTGGGAGGGTAAAGAGGGGCAGAGGTGTGTTTAGTCAGAGGCAGAGGACCCCTTCATATTTTTCCTGGCTGTGATGTCCTAGGTGCGTTCTATTCTGAGAAGTTGCCGGGGACGACTGGGCGCGTTGTGGTCCTCAACACCAATCTGTACTATACCAGCAACGAGCAGACGGCCAGCATGGCTGACCCTGCCCTGCAGTTCCAGTGGCTGGAAGATGTGCTGAGCAACGCGTCCAGAGCTGGGGAAAAGGTAAGGGCTCCTACCTCCTCCCCCTCCCTCTCTCACTCTGGAATCACTTCCTGAATGAGTCTCCCACCTCTGCACAAATTCATCCGCTCTTTGCAGATGCCTACATCACAGGTTGGAGTGGGGAACCTTTTTCTGCCAAGGGCCATTCGGATACTTATAACATCATTTGCGGGCCGTACAAAATTATCAACTTAAAAATTAGCCTGTTATATTTGGTTAAACATTTAATTAACTCAGCCCCAATGCCTTGGAAGAGCCAGACCAAATGATTTCATGGGCCTATATGGCCCGCGGGCCAGACGTTCCCCACCCCTGACAGAGGGTCTTTATCAGCCTGGCACCAGGAGGGGGCTTTGTCCATCCTCAGAACAGCCTGTGAGTCTGGGACCCCGATGCCCATTGCAGATGTGAGGCTCCCGAGGGGTGGTATGATCCCAAGTCACACAGTAAGTGGTGGGGCCAAGACCAGAACCCCTGACTCCAAGTCCAGTGCTCTTTTCACTTCTGCCACACTCCACGGCTGCAGACCACATTGTGGGCTAGACTTCAAGGGGCTGCCCTGCCCTGTGGGGAAGCACGGGACTTGGTTGGAATGCCTGTAAGGAGGATTCTCTGAAAGGTCGGGGGCCTCTGGGGGGACCTTGCCGAAGGTGGCAGCCCCTACCTTGACTTTTCCAAACAAGTCCTATCCCCTGGGGTGTTTTGCTAGAATCTCTATGTTTAGTCTTTAAAGAACCGACCTTGTAGAAGCATATACTTTCTCAAGGATACTTACCCTACTGATTGTATCTAGAGGTTAATTTTAGTTCAAGCTGTCGTTACAATAAAAAGCTAAAGAAGCAGGCAATCAGGGCTGTTTTAGTTGCTAAAGCTAAACAGTCCCTTAGCCTTCTCTTTTACAGAAACGTGTGTCAGAGTAATTTGTTCATCCATCGCTCAGGGTCTGCTGGTCAGCCCTGGCACTGCCCTTGAGGTGTGTCCAGCTAGTCTGCTGGGCTGGCAGCTCCCCGAGGACTGGTCCTGTGTCTCATTTGCTTGAGTCCCTCCATGGAACAGCAGCACCTCCCAGCAGGATTTCATGGCTGGTGCTTCTGAGCACTCACTGTGCATTATCTCATTTAACTCTCAAAGGTCCACCAATTAGGTGCTATTCCTGATGAAAAAACTGAAGCTCATGGGGGCTGAGGGGGTAAGAGATCAACCAAAGGACTTGTATGCATGTATATGAGCATAACCAATGGACACAGACAGTAGGGGGGTGAGGGCATGTGCTGGGGGGTGGGAGTGGCTGAGGAGAGGTCAATGGAGGGAAAAGGAGACTCATGTAATACTTTAAACAAGAAAGAATTTAAATTATAAAACAAAACAAAAACAACAACACTGAAGCTTAGAGCGGCGACACACCGCTGGTAGACTCCAAAGTTCATGCTCCTAATTGCCCTCTCTCTCACCCCCATTCTACTTCTTGCAGTGGTAGCCAAGGGTCCAGGTATTGTTAGCTGAGTGATTCAAGGAATGGAAGATGTGATCACACATGAACACTTAGCATGTGCTACGCAGTCATGCAGGGCAGGCTCAGTTACAGCGCCCAGCTCTCCAAGAGGAGACCAGCCTGCGAGGATCGGGAAGGGTTCAGGAGGAGGTGTCCTTTGAACTGGGTTTTGAAGTCTGAGTAGGATTACAGAAGTGAAATTAAAAAGGGCACTCCAGGTGGCAGGCACAGCATGGGCAAAGCAGAGGTGGGAAGCATGTGTACATTACAGGGTACAGAGAATACTGGAATCTGCCTGGAAGAGGGGAAGCAGAGGGGGTGCACTTGAACCTGTCTGCTTGCCTTTGGGGAGATGGGCAGGTTTTGAGAGGTGGAAATGAAGGGCTGGGGAGGGCATCTCTGAGCCCCTCCTGGCACTCCTTCCTCATAGGTGTACATCATTGGCCACGTGCCCCCGGGGTTCTTTGAGAAGAAAGGGAACAAAATGTGGTTCCGGGAGGGATTCAACGAGAAGTACCTGAAGGTGGTCCAGAAGCATCATCGAGTCATCGCAGGGCAGTTCTTCGGGCACAACCACATGGACAGCTTTCGGATGTTCTATGATAATGCAGGTACTCAACCTGGAGGGTGCCTGCCAGCCTCCCTCCCTCCTCTCACCAGCCTCTCACAGTCCCATTGTCTCTCTCCTAAAAGGTGCCCCCATCAGTGTCATGTTCCTTACACCTGGAGTCACCCCATGGAAAACCACATTACCTGGAGTGGTCAATGGGGCCAACAACCCAGGCATCCGAGTGTTCGAATACGACCGAGCCACGCTGAGCCTGCAGGTCAGGAGCCCTGGGTCTGCTGGGGCTGGAGGAGGTGGGAAGGAGGGAGGGAGGCAGGGCCCTAAACACATCACCACACTCCCTAATTCTTTCCCAGCTAATCCACACTCTAATGACCACTGAATCTCAGGAAGGTCAAGTTACTTCCCTCCTGCTAGGACTCAGGATCAGACCCCTGGTGCTAGCTCCAAATCCTGCCACCAAATCAGGTCATTTCTTCTTCCCCAAATCTCCCTTCGCCCCGGATCATTGCCACAGGCCTCCTACCTTATTTCTCTGCCTCCAGCACTGCCCTGCGGTAGCTCACCTGCTACCTACTACAGAAGAGATTAATCTTTTTAAAGCACTTGTCTCTCTCCTGCTCAATAACCTTCAATGGCTCCCCAGTGTCCCCAAGATAAGATGGATCTCCTCAGCCTGGTATTCAAGTATGCCCTCAGGCCCACTGCCTACAGATCTGTCTTCTCTACACCGATTACACTGCAGCTAATGCAGGTTCCCAACTCACCAAGCAGCCCGTCACCTCCCGGGATGTGCTTGTGATGATTGAAATGACAAAGAAACATTATTCCTTAATTTATTCAACAAACTATTAATGGTCTGCTATGTGCCAGGCCGGTGCTAAGCACAGGAGATACCTAAGTGAACACAACAAAGTCACTGCTTTCCTGGAGCTGACGTTCTTACAGGAGTAAACAACTAAGTCAAGTCAAGTACGACATGAGATACGTGCTAAGGAGAAAAGAAAACAGCGAAGAGGCAGGTGGTGACGATGGTCATAGAGTGTGTGTGCCGTTACAGGTGTGGCAGGAAAGTGTCACTGACAGGATGACATTTCAATCCCGAGTAAACTGAGGGAGCGAGCCATGTGAGCATCTGGTGGAGGAAGGGCGAGTCTTTTGCCCTGGGGTGGGAGTGTGGCTGGTGTGTTAGAAGAGCAAGGAGGCCAGTGTGGCCACAGTGGGAGGGACAAGGTTAGATCACGCAGGCCATGAGTAGGACTCTGGATTTGGAAGGTTTGGGGCCGAAGAATTAAATATGCTGACTTACAAAATTTACAAAGCCACCATATCTGCTGTGCAGAGAACAGGCTGTAGAGGTCAAGGGCAGAAGCAGGAGGACGAGACAGGAGGTGACTGCACCAACCACGAGAGGTGATGGTGCAGCAGGTGGTGAGACGTGCCAGATCCTGGATGTATTGTGACGGCAGAGCAGACAGGATTTGCTGGTGGACTGGACGAGGGGTGTGAGGAAAGAGGAATCCAGGAGGACTCCAAGGCTTTGGTTTGAAAACCTGGAAGGAGGAAGTTGCTGTCGACTGCAATGGGATCACTGCAGGAGCAAGTTTGGGAGGGAAGACCAGAAAATTGGTTTTGGACCTGTTAGCTTCAGGATGTCTAAGTGGCATGCAAGTGAAAATGCCGAGGGAGGAGGCAGCTGGAGTCCCAGGAAGAGGTGGGTACTGAGATTTAATCTGGGAGTTGAGAAATGCCATCTAAAACACGGACTGGATAAGATAACCTCGGTCCTTGATTCTGGAGTAAATGAAGGTGGAGAAGAGGGCTGAGGATTTTGAAGAGTGTGATCTCTGTCCACATGGGCACTCAGAGGCCTTTTTCAGCAAGAGGAATTACAGGCTGGGACTCCCTCCTCCTCCCTGCACCTGGCCCCACCAACGATCGGTCGTTTGTTTTGCCACGATGCAATGTGAGAGGTCGCAGTTCTAGCCTGGGCACCAACATGCCTAATCAGCGGTTCTCAACCTGTGGGTCGTGACCCCTTTGGGGGTCGAACGACCCTTTCACAGGGGTTGCCTAATACCATCAGAAAACACATATATAATTACATATTGTTTTTGTGATTAATCACTATGCTTTAATTATGTTCAATTTGTAACAATGAAATTGGGGGTCACCACAACATGAGGAACTGTATTAAAGGGTCGCGGCATTAGGAAGGTTGAGAACCACTGCCTTACATCCTTCTCAGGGAGGGAGTCAGACACACGGGGGTTTGAATCTTGGCTCCGCCACTCAGGAGCTGTTGAACTCCATGGGCCTCCCTTGCTTCCTCTGTAAATGGGAGGCAGGAAATACCACGCATACATGGCAGCTCCTCTAACCCTACCTCTAGTGACCTGAAGCAGATCCACAGATTTAAGTGGAAAGTGTTGGACAGATAAACCCTTCCAGATTCTAGTCCTGAAGATGCACCTGAGTCCTAGGGGTCTTGGGTGTATCCCAAGCCTCCAGTCATCCACAATTCTATAGCCTATCTCAGCCAGGCGCTCCGTCCTACTTCTTCAAGTTGCTTTTTGTCCATTTATTCTATAAATATTTACTGAGCATCTTCTGTGTACCCGGAAGCTTGCTGGGACAGAAAATGCACAGGCCAGGGGGTCAACCACCTGGTTCCACTCCTGCCTTGGCCACTGAACACCTGTAGGGCCCTGGGCAAAGAAATTAACCTCTTTAGGACTCAGTTTCTTCATCTGTGAAATGGGGATGATAAGCGCAGTTACTTCATCAGATTCAATTAGCGGATGTCACACACACACACACACACACACACACACACACCTGGTAAGTAGTAAATGCTCATTACCTAATAGCAGTCATTATGGAGGGTGGGGGCAAAAGCAAGGTGCAGGATTCGGGGTGGAAGCAGACAGGTATCCATAGCCGGCCTCCTGCCCCCTCTCCAGGACATGATGACTTACTTCATGAACCTGAGCCAGGCGAACGCGCAGGGAACAGCGCGCTGGGAGCTCGAGTACCAGCTGACCAAGGCCTTCTCGGTGCCCGATGCGAGCGCCCGCTCCATGCACGATGTGCTGGGCCGCATCGCCAGCGACCAGGGCGCGCTGCAGCGCTACTATGTCTACAACTCCGTCAGCCTCGACACGCGGGCCTGCGACGAGATCTGCCGCGCCGAGCTCGTGTGCGCGCTGCGCGAAGTGGCCGTGGACTCGTACACCACCTGCCTGCGCGGCCCCGCCGCTGCTCCCGGGCCCGGGCTCGGGCTCGGGCTCCTGCTGGCGGCGCAGCTAGGCCTGAGCGCGTTGCTCGCGTGGTGACCCGGGGTGCCGCCTGCTGGATCGCTGGGCGTGCCTTCCTCTGGGTGCATTGGGGCCAGCGTCACCCACTGAGGACTGGACTTTTTCATTTTCCCGGCGTTCGCAGAGTGAACGGGGATGGGGCAGCCGGATCAGGAAAGAAGCCCAAAGACCCTACCAGAAGCTCATTCCTTCCAAGTTCCACGTTTTATAGTATTAAAAAGGCTCATGATGTGTCTTATTATGTGCATTACCCTGTCAATATGTAGAGTGTTGAAAGCAACTCCCTTGAGCCGCTAGGACGACGCGCCTCATTGGTCCTGGGCCCTGGGTCTCCCCGTTGGTCCTGGGCCCTCGGTCTCCCCGGCACAGGCCCGAACCGAGGCACACTTTCAGCTCACGAATCCCGCAGGCTGGGATCAAAATCGGCCTCTGTGTTGCAATGTGAGAGGTCGCAGTTCTAGCTGGGCACTCACCTCCGGGCCATTTTCGCCGTCGTGGACCCACCGGGGCCTCCAATGCAAACACAAGGCCGTGAGAAGCTGACAAGCTGCAGGCAGTGCCCCGGGCCCGCCGCCTGCAGCGCGGCTGGGAACCCCCGCGCCGGGGGCCTCGCCTCGGGGCGGGGGCGGGGCTCGGGCCACCTGGGGCGGGGCCTGCGGGCCTCGCCCCGCCCCGGACAGGGCGGGACGGGGAAGTCCCGCCCAGGAGGCCGGGGCCCTAGGCGACTCGGAGGGTTGTGACTGCCTCCTTCCGGCCGCCAGGACCCCGTCCGGAGGGCGAGTCCCAGCCCAGAGGGCAGCAGCGGGAGAGGCCGGCGGGTCATGCCCTGCTCACTCCGCGCCATTCTCCTCCGGGACCTGATCCTGGGCGTGTTGGGCATCTCTGCCTTCCTCATCCACTTGGGCTCCGACCTGTGGGCGGTGAGCCAGTATGTGCTCAGCGGCCGCTACCTGTGGGCCGCACTGGTGTTGTCGCTGCTGGGTGTCGCCTCGGTCGCACTGCAGGTCTTCAGCTGGGTCTGGCTGCGCGCCGACCCCGCCGACCTGCACTCGTCTCAGCTCTCCGCGCGCTGCCTGGCGCTGCTCCACCTCCTGCAGCTGGGCTACCTGTACAGGTGAGCGCCCCGCCCTGGGGAAGGGGGGAGACGGAGCCCGGCGGTACCTCCAACAGGTGGTACCTGTACAGGTGAGCGCCCCGCCCTGGGGAAGGGGGGAGACCGAGCCCGGCGGTACCTCCAACAGGTAGTACCTGTACAGGTGGCGCCCTGACACGGGAAGGGGGTGGGGAGGTACCCCTGGGCACCTTTACCTACAAGTGAGTTTCCATCTCCTTAAAAAGTGACGCCGGCTGATAGCCCTCAGACCTCATCCAGCCCTCCCCTGCCGGGCACAGGTAAAGAAGGAAGCAGGGCCAGAGAAGAAAGGCGTGATTCAGAGTCAGACCTCCCAATCTTGGCTTTACCATCTGTGGCCTCATTCCTGCCTTTCTCTGAGCCTCGGCTTCCTCCCCTGTTAAAAAGAGGTAGTAGCCCTGGCCTGTTTGGCTCAGTGGATAGAGCGCCAGCCTGCGGACTGAGGGGTCCCAGGTTTGATTCCAGTCAAGGGCACATGTCCCGGTTGCTGGTTCGGTCCCCCTTGGGGGTGTGCAGGAGGCAGCCAATCAATGATTCTCATCATTGATGTTTCTATCTCTCTCTCCCTCTTCTTCCTCTCTGAAATCAATATATATGTGTGTAACATATATACGTAGAGGCCTGATGCACAATTTCGTGCAAGAGTAGGCCTTCCTTCTCCGGGATGCCAGCACTGGCTTCCCTCTGGCACTCAGGACCCGGGCTTCCCTCTGGCCACCCGCGGGTACCCGAGACCCGGGCTTCCTTCACAGCCTTGGCTTCGTCTGGAAGGACATCTGGAAGGATGTCTGGTCTAATGAGCATATTATGCTTTTATTATTATAGACTAGAGGCCTGATGCACAAAATTTGTGCAAGGGTCTCGGCCCTCACAGCTGTGGCTTCGTCCGGAAAGTCGTCTTGGTCTAATTAGCATATTAGCTCTTTATTATATAGGAGATATATACATATATATATATGTATACATATATAGTAATCTAAAGGGTAGGTCTGGCAGGCAGGCCTGTTGTGAGGAGTGAGGGAAAGAACAGAGAGCTCGGCTCCTGAGACAGGTAAGCAGACAGACCAGTGTTCCTTTTAGCTGTGGATGGGGCCTTGGGCAAGACACTTGACTCCTGTAGGTCTCAGTTTACTCTTTGTTCTAGTGGGGATGGTCCTCATGCATGCCTCTGTTCGGTAAGGATTAAATGAAATGAGACCTGTGAATTGTGTGCAAACGCTAGCTAGCTTCATGAGAGTTTCAGCAGCCCTGACCCCAGAGCAGTACTTGTCCCCTCACCCCTGAGCGCCTCTCACCCTTGCTTTCCCAGCTGTATTCTCCCTGAACATTTCCTCCCGCCTCCCCCTGCTCCCCACCCTGACCAAGTTAGAGGGCAGCGATGGGGTCTGACTCATCCTTTCCAGGACTGGCAAGGCCCTCTAGAGATGGGGAAACTGACACCAGGGGGTCAGAGTCATGACGTAAAGTCAGGACGGGCTGTGGCCTGGGTTGGGCTGGGGTGGGCTGGGGTGGGTGGAGTCGGGATCTGCTTTTGAATCCATTTTTGTTGTTGTTTTGTTAATCCTCACCCGAGGATACTTTTTCCATTGATTTTTAGGGAGAGTGGAAAAGAGAGGGAAAGACAGAGAGAAACATCGATGTGAGAGAAACACATCAATTGGTTGCCTCCTGCAGGAGCCCCGACCAGGGCCCCGGGGAGGAACCTGCAACCAAGGTACGTGCCCTTGACCGGAATCGAACCCGGGACCCTTCGGCTCACAGGTTGATGCTCTATCTACTGAGCCAAACCGGCGAGGGCTTGAATCCATTTTTACAGAGTCTCTCCAGCTCTTGTCTTGACAAAGCTGCATCGAGTGTCCAGGAGTGGGCGAGAAGGGCTTTGAATGGTGCATTTTGCCCGAGGGACTGTACAGGCATCAGTAAAATTCCAGGGGGGCATGAAGAGGCACACATTACCATTCTGGCAGGCCTCAGTGAGCCCCGAATCCATAACTGTATCATGCATCTTCCCGTCTCCTATTTCTGCCGAGTGTGAGGCAGACGATGTACTGAGCTTTGGTTTTGAAAATGATCTCTGTGTCTGCCTGTGACAGGCTGAGGCAGGGCCCTGCCGTGGCATTGGGGGACCAGAGGCAGAGACTCCTGCTGGGGGAGAGCCCCAGCCCAGGGCTGCCTGCCTGTTTCCTTCCCGTGTTGTCAAGTCCGTCCAGGGGAGGTCACAGTACATGTCTGATGAATGAATTCGTAGTGAGCCAATGGGCTCACCTCCCAGTAACCAACTGAGACCAGTTGTGGGTGGTGGAAGCCGTGGTGCATCTCCACTCCCCCCTCATGCCAGCGGTCACCCAGGCCTGTCTGTCCAACTTCTGTACTCTCTCACCGCTGCCCCGTCTCCATCCCCACCCCTCTGGGGCTCTTGTCCTTTCTCCCTGGATTGTTTCGACAGCCTCTTAAATAGACCCCTGCTTCCGGTCTTCGCCCCTCCATCCCTTCCTCCTCGCCACACCTGGGAGTTCTTTCTACAGCACAATCTGACCTGTCTCACCTGTGCTCAGAAGCTCTCAATGGCGCCCCTTCCCCACAGGAGCCTAAGAAATTCTTGGGCTTGCTAACATTTGAGAACTATCATCGTAGGCAATTTTCTTGTGTGCCTTTGATATTCAAACACCACTGCTTATTAACCCTTTGGTCATGTTTTCCCATCTGTAAAATACAGATGTTGTGAGGCCTAAATGGGACAAGGTTTGTGATGAACTTGGGATAGTGCCTGGCCAGCAGGAGCAGTAGTAATTATTATTATTATTATTTTTAATGTGTTGGCAGAACACTTCTTTTTTAAATAATAATCAATAAAAAATATGTTTTTATTGATTTTAGAGAGGAAGGGAGAGGGAGAGAGATAGAAACATCAATGATGAGAGAGAATCGTTGATTGGCTGCCTCCTGCACACCCCCTACTGGGGATCGAGCCCACAACTGGAGCATGTGTCCTTGACCGGAATTGAACCCAGGACCCTTGAGTCCAGAGGCCGCCGCTCTGTCTTGCCCAGCGTCCCACAGCTTGTAGGATTGGCGCCTGCCTGCACCTACCTGGTAAGCAGGGCAAGGAGGAACGCCTCGGACACTAACCCGGCCCCTGGGTCATCCCTCTGTGCCTAGGTGCATGCAAGGGCTGCAGCAGGGGCTGTTGGTGTGGCAGCAGGAGGTGCCCTCCCCGTTCGACTTGGCCTACGCGGACTTCCTCTCCCTGGACATCAGCATGCTGCGGCTCTTCGAGACCTTCCTGGAGAAGACGCCGCAGCTCACGCTGGTGCTGGCCATCGTGCTGCAGAGCGGCCAGGCCGAGTACTACCAGTGTGAGTAGTCGCCCTGGCAGCAGCTCGCCCCCCTTTTATGGCTGGAGAAAGTTTCCCACAGAGATCAGAAATGCTTCCACTCTTTCATAAGGACTGCTTAGGAGATAGGAGCGCATCCTTCGTCAGGCAGGCCTGGGTTCAAGTCCAGGGTCCAATCCCAACACTAGCTGCAGGAGTTTGACCAATGACTCCACCTCTCTGAGTATTGGTTTGTTTTTATCTGTGAAATGGACATAACACATAATCCTACCTCATAGGACTGATGAAAGGATCAAGGGAGGTGATGCATGTACCAGGTCTCTGGTGCATAAATAAAGCTTCATTGTCATTTTTACTCTTTTGAAGACAACAGATAAAGTGAGTGTGTAGGGTGCGACACATAATAGACAACTTGTTGGTCCATAAAATGTCTGTTGGGCACCTTCACTCACTTAAGTTGTTATTGAGCATCTTTGTGCCTGTCCCTGTGCTGGGGGCACTGCAGTGAGCAAGGACCAGCCCCTGCCCTGCTGGGCTGGCGGGAAAGCAGGTAGTTAAAGGGAAGTAATGAGCCCATGGACTCCAACTGTGTCTGATTCCAGGTCCAGGGCTGCTCCTTTTCTGCCACACCCCTGCCTCCTGCCCTGCTCCCCTACCCCTGCTGTAAATGCCACAAGCCTCCCAAGGGACCAGTCTCCACTCCGCCCTCACTCACTGTGTGACCTGGAGAGCCTTCCCTTCTCTGGCCTCAGGTTCCATAGCTGTACAAGATGGGGTTGGACTTGATCTCCAGGGACGCCTTTAGCTGCTACTCAGAGCCTGTAGTATTAATTGAAAAAGACCAGTAATAGCAGCCATCACGATCGAGTGCCTGCTGGTAACTGGCACCGTGTGGAGTGCTTTATTGTCAGTGCTCACATCAAGCCCTATAGGTTGGTGCTATGTGTATCTCCATTTTGCACAAGAGGAAAGAGGTACAGAAAGGTGGAGTGATTTGCCCTGGGACATACAGCATATACTGGGCACACATTTTTGTTTGTCTGTTTGAGAGCAGTGAGTGTCTAGGACCAGGGCCAAATGGATACAGTCTACACCATCTGTGTATGGGGGGTGGGGGAGAGGAGCGAGGAAAGAGACGGATTTTCCCAACTTTTTATTTATTTATTTATTTTTTAAAAATATATATTTTATTGACTTTTTACAGAGAGAATGGGAGAGGGATAGAGAGTTAGAAACATCGATGAGAGAGAAACATTGATCAGCACACCCCTGCACACCCCCCACTGGGGATGTGCCTGCAACCGAGGTACATGCCCCCGACCGGAATCAAACCCGGGACCCTTCAGTCCGCAGGCCGACGCTCTATCCACTGAGCCAAACCGGTCAGGGCTCCCAACTTTTTATTTAGCAAACATTTGTGCCAGGTACTGGGCTGCCTGGGGATCCCAGGGGAGCAGAATCTGTTTCCTACCCTGAAGGAGCTCAGAGATAAGGAAATTGGTAATTAGTTCAACAGAAGTGGGTGGGACCAGATCTGGATGTGTGGCTCTAGGGCAGTGGTTCTCAACCTTCCTCATGCCGCGACCCTTCAATACAGTTCCTCATGTTGTGGTGACCCCCAACCATAAAATTATTTTCGTTGCTACTTCATAACTGTAATTTTGCTACTGTTATGAATCGTAATGTAAATATCTGATATGCAGGATGTATTTTCATTGTTACAAATTGAACATAATTAAAGCATAGTGATTAATCACAAAAACAATATGTAATTATATATGTGTTTTCTGATGGTCTTAGGCATTCCACCCCCAAAGGGGTCGCGACCCACAGGTTGAGAACCGCTGCTCCAGGGGATACTTCAGGGTAAGGATTCCAGGCTGGGCTTCCAGGCTGGGCGTGGGGTCCTGGCCCATAAGAGGGTCCCAGTAAACATCTGGCGAATGGATGCGGTGGGAAGGAGGCAGGGGAGGAAGCGTTCTAGAGACATTCCAGCGCTGCTTCCCTCCCTCTCTGGGGACCCTGGTGCTTCTAGTCCACCGTGGACAACCAGTAGGTGGGATAGGATCCCCACTGTACACTTCGAGTCTTGGGAAATCAAGAGCAGGGCCCAGTCTGAGCAGGGAGGGGAGGGGAGTGAGGATGTACCATCCACACAGCAGGGCACCTTCAGAGGCCTGTTGCTACCGCACGGGGTTTCCAGCTTCCCTTTCTGAGAGTAAGAAAGGGGGAACTGGGACCGCTGAGTTTCAGATCCAAGAAAGGCGTGGGCTCTTCCGGGGAAGGAAGGGTTGCAGGGTTCTTTAAGATGCCCAGGCCCAGCCGAAACTGGTTTGGCTCAGTGGATAGAGCATCGGCCTGCGAACTGAAGGGTCCCGGGTTCGATTCCGGTCAAGGGCATGTACCTTGGTTGCGGGCACATCCCCAGTAGGGGGTGTGCAAGAGGCAGCTGATCAGTGTTTCTCTCTCATCGATGTTTCTAACTTTCTATCTCTCTCCCTTCCTCTCTGTAAAAAATCAATAAAATATATTTAAAAAAAAAAAGATGCCCAGGCCCAGGGGTGCAGATGAGGGTGTGTACCTGAGAAGTAAAGCTTTGTGGTGAAGGGCAGACCCCATAGTTGAATCTCAGACCAGGTTTTGGTTGTGAGAACAATGTTCTCCAGTTGTAGTTTTCCCTTCAACAAATTGGGGGTTCACATACCCACCTCAGGGTGGTTTTGAGGCCCCCAGAACCTGTGAGCTCTGGGGAGGGTCAGGCAGGCTGCCCACAGGGCTCAGCTGTCTCCTCTTCCTCTCCGCAGGGTTTGGCATCTGCACGTCCTTCATGGGTATCTCATGGGCACTGCTTGACTACCACCGGGCCTTGCGCACCTGCCTCCCCTCCAAGCCTGTCCTGGGGCTGGGCTCTTCCGTGATCTACTTCCTGTGGAACCTGCTGCTGCTGTGGCCCCGAGTCCTGGCCGTGGCCCTGTTCTCAGCTCTCTTCCCCCGCTACGTGGCTCTGCACTTCCTGGGCCTGTGGCTGGTGCTGCTGTTCTGGGTCTGGTGTCAGGGCACCAATTTTATGCCAGACCCCCGCTCCGAGTGGCTCTACCGGGCAACGGTGGCCACCATCCTTTACTTCTCCTGGTTCAATGTGGCTGAGGGCCACACTCGAGGCCGTGCCACCATCCACCTGGTGTTCCTCCTGAGTGACAGCGTTCTCATGGTGGTCACCTGGGTGACGCAAAGTGCATGGCTGCCCAGTGGGATCCCGCTGCAGATGTTGCTGCCGGTGGGCGGCACCAGCTTCCTTCTGGGTCTGGGTCTGCGGCTTGTCTACTACCGCTGGCTGCACCCCAGCTACCCCTGGGAGCCTGACCAGGTGGACGGGACAACCGCCTTCCGCTCCCTCGAGCACTATCAGCTGCCTCAGAACAGGCGCATGGACCATTTGGCTCAGAATTTTTTCTCCAAGGCTAGGGATGAGGCTGCTCTGCCATGGCCGGGGGAGGTCAATGGCGTCCTTTGAGTCAGGGTCGGACCCAGCCAGGGGACAGAAGGACACATGCCATCAATCGTTAGAATGCAGGAGAAGATAAGCTAATTGTGCTGCTATGGGTCTGGACTCACTCAACAAGCACTTGCTGCCTGATCTTGCCAGGCACTGGAGACTAGAGTTGAATAAGACAGAGGCCTGCCTTCAAGGATCAGAAGAAGATGAGGACTGCACCCTAGAGGGTTAAGAGCTTCAATTATATACAAAACACTTGGAGAGGACAGAAAAGATCCCCTTTTCTTTTCCTTCCAACCAGTATATCTGGAGCCCAAAGCATCCCCTATCCTGGAAGCCATGGATGCCCCAATTGGCTGACCTCCATCAACCCGTCCAAGGCCTTAGTGCAGCTGGCCCAGCCTCTGCCCCTGCTCTCAAGGGGCTGCCTTTTAACCAGCTGCCTTGTTAACCTGTGGTCTGGGCCATGGCTCAGCCCATGGAGTATATGTTTTATACGTTAGACCAGTGGTTCTCAACCTTCTGGCCCTTCTAGCCCTTCCTCATGTTGTGACCCAACCATAAAATTATTTTCGTTACTACTTCATAACTGTAATGTTGTTACTGTTATGGATCGTAATGTAAATATCTGATATGCGGGATGGTCTTAGGCGACCCTTGTGAAAGGGTCGTTCGACCACCAAAGGGGTCCTGACCCACAGGTTGAGAACCGCTGCGTTAGACAGTATATTTTCTACCTCGGAACCTATTGTGAGGAAGAGAAGGTGTATGCATATGTGTCTCTGCAGGTGAGAGACACTGTGTGTTGTTTTGTTGAACAGTATTATTAGGTTGTTATTAAAACCTTATAAAATCCTCCAAACTAGCTGTGTCATTAAACTAAATCTACAGAACTCCAAGCCGCTTGGAAAGAAGGGGTCGGGGACACAAAGTCCACTGCTCAAAATCGGTGAAGAGGACAGAGGAGAAGGGGGCTGGACGCAGGCAGGATTTCTCAACCTTGTTTTCTACGTTTCAGGCTGGCGAGCCGGTGTGGGGTTGATCGTTCAGGTGGGCACCAGAACCCAGATCTGGACTGACTGGTGCTCTGCTGCTGGGCCCGGCAGTCGCTGCAAACACCTTTAGTGCCAGAAGTGAATACGGGAGCCCAGGTGAAGGTCTTTTATGGGAAGCTCAGGGAGGGTGTAAGTGATGAGGTGGCTTAAGGAATGTGAAAGTGGGCAATGGTGCCAGGGAGGTGGCATCTTTTGCTGCTCTCGGGAGGTCTGTGGGTTGGAGAAACAAGGAATTTTTGCCAAAGCTCTCATCTATACCCTAGATCAGTGGTTCTCAACCTTCTGGCCCTTTAAATACAGTTCCTCATGTTGTGACCCAACCATAAAATTATTGTCGTTGCTACTTCATAACTGTAATGTTGCTACTGTTATGAATCGTAATGTAAATATCTGATATGCAGGATGGTCTTAGGCGACCCCTGTGAAAGGGTCGTTCGACCGCCAAAGGGGTCACGACCCACAGGTTGAGAACCGCTGCTCTAGATGAAGTTGTCAAATGATGGCAATATGTACGCAGTTAACTCCAAACAATGTATACCGATACTACCTAAAAAGCTATAGAAAAAGTTTCACTTGTATATACACTTAAAAGTTTACAGGATCGCCCGAGCCGGTTTGGCTCAGTGGATAGAGGGTCGGCCTGTGGATCAAAGGGTCCAGGGTTCAATTCTGGTCAAGGCACGTACCTCAGTCAGGGCTGGTGTAGGAGACAACCCATCGATGTGTTTCTCTCACATTGATGTTTCTGTCTTTCCCTCTCTCTTCCACTCTCCCTAAGAATCAATGGAAAAATATTCTCGGGTGAAGATATAAGTAAGTTTACAGAATCAAAAGCTTTAAAAAGATGAGTGACATTAGAAATTTCCTTTGAAAATTCCCATCAATCATTTTTTTTCAAATGTCAAGAAACCTGTTTTTGAAGAAAACCTCCTGAATTGTCTTTTCACAAAAAGTTTTTTGAGAAATGTGCAGATGTTATACTTATCGTAGGGGGAGATGAAGGTGTTTAATCTTTGGGCTTGAGAAGCAATATTTGTGCTTACAAGCAAGGATATAGCAACTCACAGGTTTGCTTCATCTACAGTGCGGTCCAACATGTGCCCCTTCTTTTCTTCTAAATCCTCACCTGAGGATATGGTTTTTGTTTGTTTGTTTGTTTTTAGAGAGAGAGAGAGGAAGGGGGAGGGAGAGAGAAACATTGATGTGAGAGAAAAACATCCATCGGTTGCCTCCTGTACTCGCCCTGACTGGGAATCGAACCCACAACCTTTTGGTGTACAGGATGATGCTTCAACCGACTGAGCCAACAGAGCCATAATGTACAACTTTCTGTTGAAAAGATGTAATGATTAGAATACATGGCAACCCCATCTTTTCTGAGGTGATTAATTTGGGAAAAACACCCTGTACACTGACATATAAGGCACTTGGAAGCTAGATCTGAATTCTGATTTCCTTCATTGAAATAAAAGGCAAAAGAATTCTTGATTTTTCCAGACCAACAATGGACAGACCCAAATCTGAAGAAATGAAATGAGAAAAAGTAGCTGATGGGACATGAAATCAGGCCAAATCAAACAAGGCTTGATGTTAGTTTGTTTTATTGCTTTTGTGTTTTAAGCTTAGCACAGCAAGTTACTAATAATTAAATTTCAACACATTTGACAGAAAATGAAATCTCTTATACCAGTCCTAAACTTTAAAAAGCAATACACACACACACACACACACACACACTGAGTGGCCAGATTATTATGACCACCTGACGTTTGTAGGCAAATTAGCTATAATTTTGCCGTGGCCGGTTTGGCTCAGTGGATAGAGTGTTGGTCTGCGGACTGAAAGGTCCTGGGTTCGATTCTGGTCAAGGGCATTACCTTGGTTGCGGGCACATCCCCAGTGGGAAGTGTGCAGGAGGCGGCTGATCGATGTTTCTCTCTCATCGTTGTTTCTAACTCTATCTCCCTTCCTTTCTGTAAAAAAATCAATAAAATATATTTTAAAAAAATTAGCTATAATTTCGAGCTGAAGTTGTTAGAGGGCCAGACCATTATAAACAGGGAAGTAGGTTGTTTACCACGATAGTTACCCAAGCACAGGAACACAAGGATTGGACAGTCGAGCATTGGAAAAAAGTCATGTGGTCCGATAAATCACGTTTCCAGTTGCATCATGCAGATGGCAGAGTGAGAATTTGGCGGAAACAGCATGAAAGCATGCACCCCACATGCATGAGTAAAACCCTTCAAGCTGGTGGGGGCAGTGTTATGGTTTGGGGCATGTTTTCCTGGCATGATTTGGGCCCTTTAATTCGTGTGGAACAACGTCTGAATAGCACAACATACCTAAGTATCGTTGTTGATCAAGTTCATCCTATCATGTTGATGGTGTATCCCAATGGAGATGGCTTCTTCCAACAAGACAATGCACCATGCCATGGTGCTCGTATTGTGCAGGAGTGGTTTCAAGAACATGAGGGAGACTTTACCTTGCTTAGGTGGCCCCCACCATCACCAGATCTCAATCCAATTGAGCATTTGTGGGACAAAGTTAAAAGAGCCATTAGGCAGCTGGTTCCACAACCATCAAATCTCACAGAACTGGACAGTGCTATTCATCAGGCATGGTGTCAGATTCCTCGCATCACCTTTCAACATCTCATGGAGTCAATGCCAAGAAGAATTGCCACAGTATTGAAGGCAAAAAGTGGCCCAACGAAGTACTGATGGGGTGGTCATAATAATCTGGCCACTCAGTGTGTGTGTGTGTGTGTGTGTGTGTGTGTGTGTGAGTGTGTATATATATATATATATATATATATATATATATATATATATATATATATAAAATTTGATTTCAGAGAGGAAGGGAGAGGGAGAGAGAAACGTCAATGATGAGAGAGAATCATTGATTGGCCGCCTCCTGCATGCCCCTACTGGGGATCGAGCCCGCAACCCGGGCATGTGCCCTGACTGGGAATCAAACCCTGACCACCTGGTTCACAGGTTGATGCTCAACAACTGAGCCACGCCAGCCAGGCTCAATATATTTTATAGACAATTAATTTGTCCTGGTTTAGTGATTAGAGCTCCGACCCACGCCCCAAAGGGTTGCAGGTTCGATTCTGGTCAAGGGCATGTGCCTGGGTTTAAAGTTCAATCCCTGGCCCTGGTTGGTGTCTCTTTCACCTGGATGTTTTTCTCTCCCCCCTCCCCCGCCCCGCCCCTCTAAAAATAAATGGAAAAATATCCTCGGGTGAGGATCAGCTAAAATAAACTTTTCCTTGCAAATTATTTTTCCTCCATGTACATTTATACCAAAAGGTTGGTTATTTTTTTCTACCTTTTTGGTGAAATTAATTAGTTATTAAAAGGGTGGTATCTTGCCTAACTGGTTTGGCTCAGTGGATAGAGCGTCGGCCTGCGGACTGAAAGGTCCCAGGTTCGATTCCAGTCAAGGGCATGTACCTTGATTGTGGGCACATCCCACTAGGAGATATGCAGGAGGCAGCTGATCGATGTTTCTCTCTCATTGATGTTTCTAACTCTCTCTCTCTCTCCCTTCCTCTCTGTAAAAAATCAATAAAATATATTTTAAAAAAAATAAATAAAAGGATGGTATCTTTTAATGAACTCGATTTTTATAATGAGCTCTTCAGATTTTTATAAAACCTTACTTAGGTGCCAACTAGCTGGGCAACTGTGTTGATCCTATTCAGAAAAGACATAGGAGCAAACTGTATAGAAAATAAAAACTTTATTTTTTTTTCAAGTTTACAAGATAGTTCCCATTACATATAACATTATGGTCAAAGACTCTACAGCCATGAATGCCCGCAGTCACATAAATATATCCAATTCAATCAATGCCTTTTACTGCTAAATGAGGCATCTGTAATCCAGAGGGTCAGGCTTTGAGAAGTCGCCCTTAATGGGATGGCTCCTGTCAGTGCATTAGGAACTAGCCAATGAGTCTTGCTTGCTAGAGCTGTCTGACTCAGAGGAGAGAAACAGAAGGCCTGCTGAACTAGATTTTCTCTCTTGTGGTTTAAGATATTTTAGAATTTGCCCTGGCCAGTGTGGCTTAGTTGGTTGAGCATCCTCCCATACACTAAGAGGTCCTGGTCAGGGTACAGGCCTGGGTTGTGGGCTTGATCTCCAGTAGAGGGTGTGCAGATGGCAGCCGATTGATCGATGTTTCTCTCTCCTTCTCTCTCTAAAAATCAATAAGAACATAATATATATGATATTTTAGAATCTCAGAATTCAGATTTGGCTTGTTATGGTATAGATCTGGGGAGTTCCAACTTTTGGATGAAAAGGAAACCAAATTAGTGGTAAGAAACAGAAGCTGCTTACAGGGGCCCTGCTTGCCTCTTCCTGCAGGAGAGGAACACCCCAAGCTCACGACCCCTTGGCTCAGACCATCACTCTCCCAGGAAGTGGGAGAACAGCTCTGTCCCTCCTCCTCTTCCCTATGCTTCAGCAGCACTGACACCCATTCAAGGGAGTGGAAATCTAAAAGCTGGTTTGCCAGTCAGATTCTACTTGGGAGCTTTAGCGCTGAGTTTGTGTAAACTGCGAACAAACTGTGGCACAAGTCTCCTGGGACACTAGTTTTGGCCCCTCCCAACTTGCAGAGCAGAAGATAGGAACACCCCAAACCAAATAAAAGCATCTAAATCTGGAGCAGGAATCCATTCTCCTGGACACCACCAGCTGCCCCAGGGGCACTGGACAGGGTGATGCTAAGGCACAGTCAGTTTTACATTCGAGAGTCAAGCCACCTCTTAAACCCAGGACACACTTGACAACTCCGGATCCCTTACTAGAAAAGTCCTCACCACGAAATGTGCAGACCCATCTTATAGAACCCAGTCCCCAGCTGGGGAAAGGATTCATCATGTGGCTAATCTCACGGGGATTCTTTCTAGTAAAGAGGGCGTCCCCCTCGTCGAAAGGACCCCCAGTGTCCTGGGGCCCTCAGCTTCTAAGAGCTCTTGGTGCTCCCACTTACTTTCCTTTCCAGGTCTTTGTACTGGGAGGAGAAAAACATGGTAAAAGAGCACTGTGTTCCCTGGACAATTCATTTTGGCAAAGAGGAGCCAGGTCCCATTTCCTGCCTGCCCCCTAAGTGAGTGGCAACAACCAGAAAAGAGCAAAGACTGCTCTGCTGAGCTTCCTCACCTCTCTTGGTCAATTTCATGGTCCTTTGCAAAGATCTCAGCTGGGCAGTCAGGAAAAGACCAATGAAAAGGGGGTCCACGTCATATTCTAGGAATAAAGAGCTTCTCCCAAAGGGCAGGGAGAGGGAGGGGTTTGTGTGTGGACCTGGGTCTATGATGGGGGTACCACCCCACAGCCTCACAAGCCTGAAACACAGCACCAACCGGGTGGCCCATGTCCAGGGTAGGAAACCAAGTTACACGGCCGGTAGGTGGAGGGCTTGGGGCCTGGAAGAAAAGATCCACCCTAGAGCTTTCTAAGATCAATTATCAAGCAAGGCAGAGCAGCATCTGGGCAACTGTGCTGAACTCAGACCAAGGGAAAGTCTGCCTTAGACTACATAACCCCCACTTCCACCCCTCCGATGAGAGCAAGGCCAAAGCAGCAGCTGAGCAATGAGCACTGACTTTAGCTCCTCTCCAAAGACCTGTTCCCTAAAAGTGTGAGCCATGAGTTGTTTCTCATTCAGTTCTGAAGGAATGTGTATGAACAGCCTTTCTCTGCTACATGAACGACCTGGACTCGGGAGGAGTCTGGCCTCTTTGTGCTGCAACATCTCTAGAAATGAATATGCAGATTCTCTGGGGTCAAGCAGGTATAGCTGGGGTTGGTCCTACTGAGTTCCAGACTACACCTCTCTGCAGCCTGGGAGAGGCTGAACGTCCTCAGCTCTAGGGAAGTTTATCCTGCCTGAGCAGATGCCCAGGTGGGTCTTGGAGGGATGGAGCATCCACAAACACAGTTGGGATAGAAGGCTGGGATTAGTGCCTGGCACCCATCAATCTCCCCAGAGGCCAGGCTGGGAGATGTCCCTGCATTTGGCCCAGGATTAAGTTTCCAGGCATGGAATAGGGACCCAACAACTAAAACAGGAGTATTTCTGGCTTCTGGTTTTCCACTTTAGAATGAGATTTGAGAAGTGGGAAGGGTGTACCATGGGAAAATTGGGTTTTGATCACAGCAATCTCTTCAGTTCCAGACAGAGATCTGGGTAAATATACCCAGAATACCCATCCTAGGCTTAAGGGCTTCAAAGACAGTCAACTACATTGGTAGTTTTGGCCAAATGTAGTTATGAGCCTGTTCTTAGACTTAATTTGACTTCTTGGGTCCAAAGCCCAGGGATTGGCCAGAGCTGCACGGAGGTGGCTGTGAGGAATGCCGGGCAGGAAAGGGACAGGAGCCTACACTGGGGACTAAGAAGGAAGGAAGGCTGTAGGGTGAGCATCTGTTGGGGGAGGAGTGCCTCTCTGCAGGAGGAAAAGGTGGAACAGTCCTGGTTCAAGAACCAAAGAAGTGAAAATTCACAAGAAGCCTTGTTCCTTCTCTCCAGTTTAGAGGTAAGCCCCCTGGACATAGTCTTTGAATCAGAGTCAAGCTGAAGGCTTAGCATTTACTGTCTAAGAGAAGAAGTTTCCAGGATTGTGCCATTTGGTTAGAGGGGAGGAGGGATTGGAAAGGGGACTGAGGCTTCTAGGATGGGAAATACCAGAGTCTAAAGTTAATCAGTGTCCAGTGCCCCACAGTTCAGCAAACCAGGAGATGGAAGAACAGGAGAGAAACCATCCTAGAAAGCAGACCACTGGAGCAACTAAAGAGGTGCTACTGTCACACAGAGAGGTATTTCAGATATTTCAATTACTATTTTCCAAGGAAACTTTACACATCCCTTTCTTGCTAGGAAAGAAAGGAGGGAAAACCTGCTTCCGAGACCAGACCCTTACCTATAAAAATTACATATACATTCACTGGGAATATGTTCTACAGCTAAGGAGTTTATAAAGACTGCAAGAGATGTTATTACAAAGTCTGCCACATTTATCCTATCACCACAAGTTAACAGCAGTTCTCAACCAGGTCATGGACAAAGAGTGCAACTCTGCCCCCAAAATTTCCTTTTGTTTTTTCTTCTTCATTTTTTGAAACAAAATCAACAAAACAAAAAACACAGAATTAAAAGCACTGTAGCTGCAGTGAGTCTATTGTTCTCTCAATCCAACTGTCCTGCTTCTGCATGAGAATGAACACAGGGCTGCAGCTCACTCTTAGCAAAAATAAGCTTCATCCCTTGCAGCTGTTGGTTCTGATTGTGTTCTCGCCAGCATTACATGGAGAAAGAGAGAGAGTTCTCAGTTGGTTCCAGTCTCCGGCTCCTTTCAGGAGTGAAAAGCAGCCCATGGGGAAGGCTCTTCATTCCAGTTCTTAGAGAAAATCAAGCTCCAAAGCCTGGTGGAGGGACACTAGGTCTCCATGGTTTGTGATCCTCCAGAAAGGCATGTTGTGCTAGAAGAGAGCAGGGACAGCTGGTTAACCCAACTTCTTTTGGGAGGCCATATTTACCCAAACCCTTTTATCCAGACCTCTCCCCAGGTACTTGTAATCCTCTCTTCTCCTGCCCACCTCATGGGGCTGCCATAAGGATCAAATAAGTCATATGTGTAAGGACTGTACACTATAGGACACTCTACAAATGTGAGGGATTTTTATTAGGTTTCAGTGGTAACTCTATGATTTATATCTACTTATTCTAGCTGCTATATAGGGTCTTCAGGATCAAATAAAACAGCCACACAAGAAATTAGTATCAATATTACATTTTCTTGTAGATAGGCAATTTCTTATAAGTTACAGAGCTACAAGGCCCAAATCTTGTTCATCACTAAGATTCAGAACATACAGATCTTGGAAATAATCCCATTATATAATGTGGTCAGAATTATGTCCAGTATACTGTGTGCTGTTCTAAAAGCCTTATGAAGGGTTTTGACAAATCCAAGTGTTAGAATCTATGTTCTATGAAGCTGCAGGAGACTAGCGTTACTGATTGTCTTGTTCAAACTGGTTACAAATTACCCAGAATTTTGAAATCCTAGAATAGTTCTTTTGACATGTAACTCAGTGCACATCCTATTTAAAAGGCTTTTAATATACAGAAGAGGAAGCAGACTTGTTATGTTGTACTCAGGAATGCCACTAGGACCAAGATGTGAAAGTCAGAGAGATAAATTTAAGTTTGGGGGAAGGTGGAACATCCTAACAGTTTGGACAACCCCACAATAGAACAGGATACGTGGGAAGCAGCCTCCTTATCCTGGGGTATGTTCAAACAAGGACTAGAAAGTCTTCTGTCAAAAAGGCTGCAGGAAAGATCCCTCACAGGGTGGGGGCTAAATTGCACAGAGGTTTTAAGGCATTTTCCAGCAGGTATATTCTATGGTGGATGATAACAGGCAACAGCTTAGAGACACCAACTCTGCTAATGACTTGAGTTGTTCTTTATCTCCCTCTCCGTTCTTCAGACCAAGAAGTACTGATACCTACATCCCCTAGTATCTTTCTCAGAGGCAACATGCCCTTTAGAATCAAAACTCCAGCTCCCCTCCATCCCCGGAGCTGTGCTAGTCCTGCAGGTCTTTGGCGAGTCGCGGACATGGGTCTCTCTTCTGCAGGACAGAGTTTGTCAAAAATAAGGCCCACTTCAAGAGATACCAAGTGAAATTCAGAAGACAATGAGAGGGTAAAACTGATTACTATTCCCTAAAACGCTTGGTGATCCAGGATAAAAATAAGTACAACACACCTAAATACAGGATGATAGTTTCTGTAACTAACAGAGATCATTTGTCAGACTCCTTATTCCCTTATAGAAGGAGGTATGATAATCTGTGCAGTTTATACTCAAGAACTTCCAAAGTATGGTGTGAAGGTTGGCCTCACAAATTATGCTGCAGCATATTGTACTGGCCTGCTGCTGGCCCACAGGCTTCTCAATAGGTTTGGCATGGACAAGCAGGTGGAGGTGACTGGAGATGAACACAATGTGAAAAGCATTGATGGTCAATCTGGTGCCTTTACCTGGATGCAGGGCTTGCCAGAACTACTACTGGAAATAAAGTTTTTGGGGCCCTGAAGAGAGCTGTGGATGGAGGCTTATCTATCTCTCACAGTTCCAAACAATTCCCTGGTTATGATTCAGAAAGGAAGAAATTGCCTGGCTGGTGTTGTTCAGTGGTTGAGTGTTGACCTATGAACCAGGAGGTTAAGGTTCCCAGTCAGGGCACATGCCCAGGTTGCGGATCCATTCCCATTGTGGGGTGTGCAAGAGGCAGCTGATCAACGATTCTCTTTCATCTTTGAGGTTTCTAGCTCTCTCTCCCTCTACCTTCCTCCCTGAAATCAATAAAGATACATTAAAAAAAAAAGGGGGAGGAATTCAATGCAGAACTACATTGGAAGCATATCATGGGTCAGAACGTTACAGAGTATGAGTAATCTAATGGAAAAAGATGAAGAAACAGTTCTCTCAACACATAAAGAACAATGTAATTCTAGACATGATGGAGGAGATGTATAAGAAAGCTCATGCTGTGCCCTGGCTGGTTAGGCTCAGTGGATAGAGCGTCAGCCTGCGGACTGAAGGGTCCTGGGTTCAATTACAGTCAAGGGCACATGCCCGGGTTGCGGGCTTGGTCCCCAGTAGGGGGCATGCAGGAGATAGCCAATCATTGATTCTCTCTCATCATTGATGTTTCTATCTCTCTATCCCTCTTCCTTCCTCTCAAGGGCATGTGCCCTTGACTGTAATTGAACCCAGGACCCTTCAGTCCGCAGGCAGACGCTCTATCCACTGAGCCTAACCAGCCAGGGCACAGCATGAGCTTTCTTATACATCTCCTCCATCATGTCTAGAATTACATTGTTCTTTATGTGTTGAGAGAACTGTTTCTTCATCTTTTTCCATTAGATTACTCATACTCTGTAACGTTCTGACCCATGATATGCTTCCAATGTAGTTCTGCATAAAAATATAAAAATATATTTTTAAAAAATATATTTTTTAAAAAATATATTTTATTGATTTCTTACAGAGAGGAAGGGAGAGAGATAGAGAATCAGAAACATCGACGAGAGAGAAACATCGATCATCTGCCTCCTGCACACCCACCTACTGGGGATGTGCCCGCAACCAAGGTACATGCCCTTGACCAGAATCGAACCTGGTACCTTTCAGTCTGCAGGCCGACGCTCTATCCACTGAGCCAAACCAGTCAGGGCAATAAAAATATATTTTAAAAAAAAAGGAAACTCATGCTGCTATATGAGATAATCCAGTCTATGAGAAGAAGCCTAAGAAAGAAGTTAAAAAGAAGAGGTGGAACCATCTCAAAATGTCTCTTGCCCAGAATAAAGATCGGGTGGCTCAGAAGAAAGCAAGCTTCCTCAGAGCTCAGGAATGGGCTGCTGAGAGCTAATAAGCCAAACCACAATTTTCTATGAAGATTTTTCAGACAGACAATAAACTTATTGGACAAGCAGCTAAAATAAAAAGAATCAAAACTCCAAAGATAACACATGTGAAAAAATAAAGGTCCTTGAATTGCTACATAAAGTGGCAAATGAAAACATAATGTGTTAATATTGCCAACTGATTACCTCCATTCTCATAGTTCATTAATAGTTCCTGAAGGTTTGCATGCTACTGAATGAAGAAAATTAGGATAGTGGTCCTAGTTGTTAACTCACTGCCTCCAAATTTAAGAAACAGAGTTGCTAGAAGAAAGCTGGAGTAGAAGGGAAAGAACTTCTGTAGATCCATTTAGCAGATGAGGATAAGTAAATTATTCACACAGCTAATAGATGATTCAGATCTGAAAGGGTGTGATTTTAGATTACATAGTCAGGACTCTTTCATCTGTTTCCTGTTTTAAGAAGAGACAACCTGAAGCTGGGCCTGCATAGTGAGGAGGTTAACATCAGAACAAACTCTCCAGGGCTCAGAAGCAGAAAGAACTTTCTCCAAACGACTCCCTATTGATTGCAATGGTTTTTGAGAATCTGAAGCCTGGAAAAGTCAGAATTATTTGCCTTTTCACAGCTAAGTCTCATGCTCTTTAGAATGCACTGCCTGAAACTGAACTGTAACACAGCTGCTGGCGAGACGCTAATCCATCCCAGAGAGCATGCTGGAGCTGGATCACCCTTCAGAGATGAGGGATGGAGACTAGAGCTGTGTCTCTACCCCCACCAGTAACTGGAAGCAAGGTGTCTCTGGGAAGGTGATGTAACTTCTGCTGAGGGCAATTCTGGGGGAGAAACTGTGAGCCCACAGTAGCCAAGAGCAGGGCGTGGTTAAGGAAATGACTGCCTCAGTCCTGCTGGGGGTCTGGGCGGCACTCCACAGCATCCTCTACAGACAATAAATTCTCTGGTCAGTCTTCCGAAAACATTACTTCTGAGCTAACATTGCAACAAACAACGAGTTAATATTTTATCCTCCCACATTACCCTGAACTACAGATTTTTTGTGTTGTCATCAATGTGTGTTATTAGACAATTCAAAGGTCCGATGTCCTCTGTAAAAACTGAAAAACCTAACAAAACAAAACAAAAAAGTGTCTGGATGAAGGTCACTACCTCTCCAAGTAGATAACTGATCCAAGGAAGAACACTGAAGTCAGGTTCAGATTCTCCTTAGAATTTCTTTCCCTTTCCAAAGCATACACAAATGAGAGCAACAGGTCCTGAAATTCCCACATTTTCTTTACCATGATTACCTGTTTGGCTGCAATTTCTTCATCTCGTCCATCTCCAATCACTACATATGTGACTTTCTTTCCAAATCTTGACACAATTCTCTCAAAGCAGCTCTCTTTACCTGATGAGAGAAAGCAATTTCCTATTAGGACATCCTGTCCTACCTTTTTTTCAACAGCAAAGAAAAGGCTGCTGCTAGGTTCACCGGCCTGTTCACAGACAAAGTAAGTGGCAGCCCCTGAAGTTTGCTTGGCGAGTAGTAGCGGGGGCAGCTAGAGATCCCAGGAGGCTCTCTGCACCTATAAATGGGAGGCTAAGTGGCCGAGACAGTGTGAGAACTGTGAGCACCACTTCCCTTTTCCACATCTCCTGTACTTGACAGCTTACAAAGCAGTTTTCAAGTTATTCCTTACTTAATTCTCAAAATAATCCAGTGAGATAGGTACCGTACCCTATTTTAACAGATGAAATGGGACTAGTGACTTGCCCAGATCCAAACAAGTTTATAGCTAGACTTTGGGCTCCTGATTCCAAGTCTAGGCTCTGGACATTATGAAACGATATTTTTTGAGGGGAAACTATTTTAGTGTAGGGGGGAAAGTGGGAGCATAAGGCCTCGATTTCTTGTTAGTAATAAGAAACAGACAAACAGCCATTGCCCTCCAATTCTTTATTTTCCAGAAACAATCCTGGGCATGAATGAGCCTTATGGCTTTCAGTAGGGGAGGAACCCCAGAGTACCAATAAATATTGCAGCAACATTTGTCATATCTGGAATTTCCTCACTATTATATTTTGTAACTGCAACTGAGATACTATATCACTGAACTTAACCTTGGGGAAATGGGTGTTTCAATACATTGCAGACTGTTTTTAGATATACGGTAATAAAAATTCAAATCCCATTTGGAACCTACACATAAAACATGCACAGGTGATACTGCTTTTTATTTGCAGAAATATATAAAAAGGAAATTGTTTTCTCTCCTTTTTCTTTGCCATCTCTTATACTTTATTTCCCTGCTTTTGCCACCTTCTTCAGTTAAGTGATTTTTCTATTATACTATATTGCAGCGCTCTCTATGTGAAAAAGAAATCTGAAATGAGGCAAAAGTAGATTTCTAAACTAGATATTATGTCCTTTCAAATATTATAAAGGAAAAGAACAAAGTCCCACAGATCTGGATTTGAATCCTGTTTATGTAACTTATTATCTTGTGAAGTCTTGTGCAAGCTACATAACTGTTAAGCCTGAACTGCCTCATCAGTAATATCAGAAGACTGTTGTGAGGAGATAGACTATATATATATAATGTCTAACAGAGGAACTGGTAAACAATAAGTACATCATAGTAGGAAATATTATTGTAAGGCAAGTGATAAGAAACTGAATAGAAACCATACCAATTTTGGTAGCACTATAGATGTTTTCAATAGGAAATATTTCTCCAAGCCCATATAGGAGAACCTTGGCCAGAGCTGGAACCAGCTGGGTTGTAGTGATCAGAACATTAACACAATTCTTCCTAGAAGGGAGAAATAAGGAGAGAAAAGAAAAGGGTGAACCAACCCAGGATGTGACCTTTAGATCTAACCATTAAAAATTAACCTTAAAGGGCCTGGTAATGATATTTGTTCAATGTCAATGTTCAGTTATTGTTCTAATTATCTCAGGTTTACTTACTTTCCATATTAAAGGACAGAGATTCTATAGTGGGCACAGAGCAGCAACTTGATTCTTGCCTCATTTCCCTCTGATAATTCGCTCACTGCACTTGTTAGCAATTACCACCAACCCATGTCATTGATACTACTCTCTAGGAAACAAATGACAGACTTTCAGTTACAGTGCTATTTCATCCGAATGCAACCCAGTTCTTAATGAGATATGATTTAAGTCTTCTCTGTTCTTCATGTAATAGCAACATAGATTCCAGAATACACATTAATTTCACAGGTCCTTTATAAACTTCAGTGAATAACCTGTGTCAGTTTTAATGTTTGCTCTATTAGGATATAGGTCTGGAATTCCTGTTTTGAGGAAGAAATCAGTAAGAGATTTAGATACAATTATGACTGTATTTATTTCCCATTATCAGCTTTAAACTGAAATCTCCTTAATCTGCTTACTGTATCCTTTTCTTTTGAGTCCTGCCTTCCTGAGTAAGTTTTGGTACATTTTTTTGAAACTTCCTGTACTTAGGATATTTGAGATATGTCTCCTATATGTATCCTTTGATGTCACCAGGCCCAACTCTTGGGCTGGAGATTATGATTTACTGAGTTTTAATTTCGTGAGCAAAAAGTAAGGGGAAGCCCTGGCTGGTGTGGCTTCGTGGATTGAGCATTGTCCCATGCACCAAGAGGTCACCAGTTTGATTCCTGGTCAGGGCACATGCCTGGGTTGCAGGCTGGATCCCCAGTGAGGGCATGCAGGAGCAGCCGATCAATGTTTCTCTCTCTTTCTCTCAAATCAATAAAAAAATATTTAAAAAAAAAGAAAGGGCAAGAAAAAGGCTTTCATATATATTCTCTTAAAACTTTAAGGTGTGTTATTAGCATAAAATGGCCCTGCCTCCCACTAACCTACTACATACTTCCTTGCTTCACTTAAACTCCTCTCTCCCCACCCCACATCCTATTTTGGGAATGGCTTGTCCTATACTGGTGTAGGAAAGAGTGTATCTCTGAGGGGATGAGACCTAAAGGAACCATTTTCATACCTGGACTTGATGAGAAGTAAGGACTTTAATGCAGTACCTAACCAGGAATCTGTTAAAACTTCAATTTCTGCTCTTAGTCTCTGCAGTGCTTCCTTTCTCTGGGGACTGAGAAGGCCTTTGGGAATAAAAGCAGACACATTTATCATTTGACAACATATCCTTGCTGACATCCACGAAACAAGTTCTAGAATTCAATTGAGAAATAGTGTGTCATTAAAATTTCTACTGAACTAATACAGTTCTCTTCTTAGTAAAACGCTGGAGTAGTCTGCTCAAAATATCTTTTTCACTTTCTTCATCAGAATGTTTGCTACCAGGCGCAACAAAACCAGCTGAGGAAACAATATGATTAGATTCTGACACAAGCTCTTTCATCATGAATCAGCAGCAGAATCTGCAGACTGGTGGACCATTCCCTGAGTAGCACTGATTTAGACATGGGCTCAAGAACCAAAGGGGAAAAATAAGTGTTAGAGCTAAAAGAAGAGTCTGCACTATCCCAATCTCTTTCTAAAGAAACCAGAACCCAGGGAGGAAAGGGCTGCTAAGATTACACAGAAAGTTAGTGGCTTTTGGTCTCAAAAGTCTTTCCACTGCCTCTCCTGGTGACTGTGCTTTTCCTTTACCCCTTTCAGAAGACATCAACCTGAGATTCCAGGTTGAATGACAACCTCTATGAATGTCATGTACTTGTACTGTATTTACTTCTGAAACAACTCCAGCGAGTAAGAGACCAAGACACTGTTTAAGATCAGATAATTAAGCATAACAAAACAGAATTTATCTGATGAGAGCATATTATCAGACACTTGAGTTATAATATTCAAATAATAAATCTGGCCCTGAATTTTCTATAGTGAAGAAGAATCCTGTAATCTATTACCAATACTCCATAAAAATAGAAGGCATTTCTATGAGGACTAGAACTGCGTATAATTTGTTTTCAGATTGATGGTTTCATAATGCAAGCCTAGAATTAGATGATTTTCAATGTTTCTAATAAAACAAAACCAATACCTCTATGGCATGTATAACATAAACATATATGTCTTTTACTTAACTAATAATATGATGTGGCACTTTGACAATTCAAAATTTTTACAAAATACAGGTGGATATTCTTATAGAGGGTTATATTACTTTCTACAGCAAATTAGGTCCAGGTATTTACTAGGCAAAAAAAATAATCAGACACTTAAATTTGACTCCCAAAGCCCAGTTGCCTGTGATTTTTACCTGGTATTGAAAGAATGTAACAGAAATGAACTAAATTGACTTTCAAAGTCCTATTTTTACTTTCTGCAGCACAGAAAGCGGTAGCATGGTATTGTAGGAAGATTCTCTTGACCTAGGTTAATATACCTTTAGGCAGTGTAGGAAATCCTTGAAATTTCATCCAACATTTTAGGTATGTAAAAGTTTGAGGGTGATGGCTTACAATTTTAAATATTTTCTCATAATGGTATATCACTAGAAAAAGAATTGCATGAATGTAAAGTGGACCAAGAATTCAGGGATGTGGATTCTAGCTGTGGTAGGTAATTAACTTGCTATGGTATCTGCCCTTGTTACTTTCAAGATGGACAGCAATTTTCTCAATAGATATCTAATGTCTCTTCTAATTTGGACAATCTATCACTAATTAATCCCAAATAATAGAATTCAGGCCTGGTGGCACCTGACATGAGATATTTCTAGGTAGAAAGAATTTCCAAGGTCCTTCAAATCATAACACATGGATACTGCCACCCTATACTCCTGGACCTAGTTTTCCATCCACTATAAACCACCTAGTGACTTGTTATATATGACTTGTCCTGATATGTTACTGTGGCACAAATTCATAAACAGTTGTCAGAGAGTTCTAAGGAATTCCCGGAAAAGAAAGCAGTAAATCAGAAGGAAAGAGAAAATCAGACTGATTGTATGCCACACTTACCACCCACGTTGCTTTTATGCTTATCATAGATTTCTCTCACTTTTCGGTAACGGAAAGCCAGTTTTCTCATCCAGTCCACACCTCCCTGTACACCCACAGAGGAACCATGGCTGCCACTGCCTCCTGAGCCACTGAAACCATCTGTTGAGAAACTATAGTTGCTGCAGAGAGAGAGGATAATGAAAATTAAAATCTATACTGCATGGGGTTTGGATGAATGCCACTTGGGATTCTCTGTCCTATTCCTAGCACTTGACACCAAAACTAAGGGCTTTGAGAATCTTTTCCCTAATATCTATGTCTCAGAGTCTATCTTTCACTATTCCTCTATATCACCCCTATTACATCTATCAAAAAAAGGATGAAGACTAGGGAAAGAGAGGTAGGAACAAGCACCAGCATCCCGCAGAGGTTAGCTTGAAATGAAGCATCCTTTCATTAATGACAGAATATCTTACAGTGAAAAAAAAACCCAGAAAATAAAATTTTTGTGTATGTATATATAAAATGATTGCAACTATGTAAAGAAAAAAAGTAAAAAAATAATGGGCCCTAGCTGGTTTTGCTCAGTGGGTAGAGCATCGGCCTGAGGACTGAAGGGTCCCGAGTTCGAGTTCGATCAAGGGCACATCCCCAGGTTGCGAGCTTGATCCCCAGTGTGGGGCGTGCAGGAGGCAGCTGATCAGTGATTCTCTCTCATCATTGATGTTTCTCTCTCCCTCTCTGAAATCAATAAAAATATTAAAAAATAGGGAGCTGAAGGCATGCAGGGCCAGAGACACTGGAGAAGCCAGAGACATGGGATGCGGAGCTGCATGGAGGCGGTAATAGCTCTTTGAGTCTGCAATAAAAAACGGCCTCCAATAAAACTACATTGCAAAAAATGGGAAAGAAACAGATGGAAAGAGTAAAAAAGTTGAAGAGGCAGAGCCTGAAGAATTTGTAGTGGAAAAGTATTGGATCGATGTGTAGTGAATGGGAAGGTGGAGTATTTCCTGAAGTGGAAAGGATTCACAGATGCTGATAATACTTGGGGACCTGAAGAAAATTTAGATTGCTGAGTTGATTAAAGCATCTCTTAATTCTCAAAAAGCTGGTAAAGAAAAAGATAGTACAAAAAGAAAGTTTTTATCTGACAGTGAATCTGATGATTGCAAAGAAGAAAAGAGATGCTGCTGATAAACCAAGAGGCTTTGCCAGAGGTCTTGATCCTGAACAAATAATTGGTGTCACCGACAGCAGTGGAGAGTTAATGTTTCTCATGAAATGGAAAGATTCAGATGAGGCTGATCTGGTGCTGGCAAGAGGCAAATATGAAGTGTCCTCAAATTGTAATTGCTTTCTATGAAGAAAGACTAACTTGGCATTCTTATCCAGAAGACGAATCCCAATATTTGTTTCCATTATTCCTTTTATATCTGTACTAGAGGCCCGGTGCACAAAAATTTGTGCACTTGGGGGAGAAGCGGGGGGTCCCTCAGCCCGGCCTGTGCCCTCTCGCAGTCTGGGACCCTTCAGGGGATGACTACCTGCTGGCTTAGACCTGCTCCCCGGGGCATTGGGCCTAAGATGGCAATCAGACATCCCTATGGTAGCCTGGCAGCCCTCGGGGGATGTCCACTTGCCAGCGGGGAGCAGACCTAAGCTGCAGTCGGACATCCTTAGCGCTGCTGAGGTGGCAGGAGAGGCTCCCACCACCACCGCTGTACTGGCAGCTGTCAGCCTGGCTTGTGGCTGAGCAGAGCTCCTCCCATGTGAGAGCGCCCTGACCACCAGAGGGCAGCTCCTGCATTGAGCGTCTTCCCCCTGGTGGTCAGTGTGTGTCATAGTGACCAGTCATTCCCAGTCCTTCTGCTGTTAGGGTCAGTTTGCAGATTACCCTTTTACTATATAGGATAGAGGCCTGGTGCATGGGTGGGGGCCGGCTGGTTTGCCCTGAAGGGTGTCCCGGATCAGGGTGGGGGTCCCGCTTGGATGCCTGGCCAGCCTGGATGAGGGGATGATGGCTGTCTGCACTGGTCACACCCCCTTCAGGGTGGGGGTCCCCACTGGTGTGCCTGGCCAGTCTGGGTGAGGGGCTGAGGGCCGTTTTCAGGCTGGTGGGTGACTGAAGCTCCCAACCTCTCCTTTTTTTCTTTTTTATTCTGGGATTTATTTACCTTCTATGGCTGTCACTGGAACTGAGAGCCGGCTTTAGCTCTGAGGCTCGGCTCCAGCTCTGAGACCTTGGCTGCTGAAAGCAGGTATCTGGGTTTGTTTGGCTTCTATAATTGAAACAGTGTTACAGCTCCAGCTCTGAGGCCCAGCTGGCTGAAAGCAGGTTTCTGGGGTTTGTTTAGCTTCTATAATTGCAACATTGTTTCTTAGAGTGCAGCTCAGAGGCCAGCAGCGGCAGGCGGGGAACCTTGGATTCCTCCATCACTGGAGCAAGCAAGCCTCCTGTTTGCTTCAGCTGCCTGGCTGCCGGCCGCCATCTTGGTTGGCAGTTAATTTGCATATTGCCTTGATTAGCCAATGGGAAGCGTGTCGGAGGTACAGTTAATTACCATGTTTGTCTATTATTAGATAGGCTATATAAAAGCCTAAGCTACTGTCCGACAGTTAGCTATGATGCACACTGACCACCAGGGGGCAGATGCTCAATGAACAGGCATGGAAACATGGAACAGACTGATGAATCTCAGAGGAAAGTGGGGAGGGGGAGGGCAGGAAGAGATTAACCAAAGATCTTATATGCATACTACAGGCCAGGCACACCCTTGATCTGCATGTTTTCTCTTTACTCCAACTCATTCCTTACATGTAGGCTCAGTCTCAGTATTTGGGGTACTGGTTCAACAAAAGCCAGGAAAAACAACAGCTTTGTAGTAAACAGAATGTTACTCAAGTGTATGTTTACTTTATTATAAATACTGGTAAACAGTGGTTAATAGTTTTATATTCCTTTGTGAAAAAAATATTTAAAAATATATAAAATAATGGAAGGTAATAACACAAAATATTAATAATAGTAAGATAATAGGGATGTTCTCTTTCAGTCATCTGTTGGCTAGTTTATTAAGCTCATAGTTCACTGGGTGGCTTTAAATTATGTCCACAGATTCTTCAATGCTCCTCTCCTCTAATTCCGCTCCTTTGGGTATGTAATGTATTGGAGTGTAAACAGAACATGGTGTTAGACTTCAGAGACTAGACTTCTCTTGCTCTCTCCTGGAGCACTTGCTCTGAGGGAAGCCAGCTGTCACTTGAGAACACTCAAACTGCCCCATGCAGAGGCACACAGTGAGGAATTGAGGCCTCCTGTTATCAGCCACAGGCAAGAGGCTGAAATCAGGTTCCCTCTCTAATAAAACCTTCAGATGAATTTAGCTCCTGCCAATGTCTTGATTTCAATCTAAGAGACCCTAATTCGGAACTACCTAGCTAAGTCACTTTCAAATTTCTGACTTAGAGAAACTATGAGATGATAAATGTTTACTCCCTCTGTCCCATAATAATAGTAGCAAGTGAATATTTAAATGGGAATTATTGGCGAATGCAGCTGTAAGTTATGTTGTAGCGCAAAATTGCAAAGCCTTCAATCAAAATCAATGTTTCATGACATCTGTCATTTGTTTTGACACATCTTTCAATTTTTAGGTTAATCTAATTATTACGAATTATAACTATTTTTCTAATTTCATCTGCTGATCGAAATCAATTGTTTTATTTCAGTTGAATATCAACCTATTGTAAAAGTAAGATGAAAAAAGAGAGTTTTCAAGCAAAGATCGAGTTGCAATTGTCCAGTTCTTGATGCATCAAAAGAAAAAGGAAAAGTTGCAGAAAGGTGCAATTACATTAGCTGCAAAACAATTTAAGTGCAACAGAATGACCATATCAAGAATTTGGAAATGTGCTTCCGAAAATAATTGTCAAGGAGAATCTTATGCTAGTGTTGATTCTTTGAAAAAACAAAACTGTGGACATAAATGCAAAGATTATGGAGAAAAACTTGAAAAACTTAGACATATTCCTCTTAGCAGAAGAGGCACCATATTAGCCTTTGATAATATTTCTCCTGAAATACTGGATAATACGTTTCTGTCACTTCAACAAGTTATGTTGGAAGCAATGAAGAACGATGGCTCCAATAATTTTAAGCTCACGCATATAGAGAAAGCAAAGCTTCGCAGCCAAGAGATCCTACCTACAAGTTTAAAATGCAGTAACAAAATTATTAAAAAATCCAGAAACTATCTGAACACTCAAAATAAAAATTAGGGGTACTATTTTTAATTTATTGTTTAATTTAATCTAGTTTTTTGATAATAAATGTTGCATTCTATATTTATTTTCTTTTGCTACTATTATTATGGGACAAATTACATTCATCAACTGCTACTATTATTATGGGACAGAGGGAGTATTATTTTAAGGTACTAAGTTTGGGATAATCTGTTATACAATAGATAACTGATATAGGTTTACCTTGGAGATATTATGGGTTCGGTTCCAGACCACCATAATAAAGCAAATATTGCAATAAAGCAAGACTGATGGAGGAAACCAATGATTTTCTTTGTTTTCCTCTAAGCCTAGATTATGTCTTATGGTGTACTAGTATTTAAGGCATCGTTGTTTTTATCACCTTAAGTCTTGGCCATTGTCATCAGAAGCCACATCTTCCACATGCACCTGGTCACACTCCTGTTAAAAGACAAAATCATACACTATTTCAGGCTGGCCAGTAGAAGTGCTAGTACCAACATGACATATTGTAAAAACACCACAAACAATGGTGGAATGATGAAATGCCTTATGGCCTCTCTTGGAGGATCACTCTCACCCCCCTTGCTGTCCATCTTCTTTTAAGGCCTAATTCATACAGCACAGTCTTCATGAAACCTTAACCAAGCCAACCCTCACTTATGCTCTTATCTCTATAGTTCATTTTTCCAACAGCTCCTAGGTATGAGCACAAACTCCCTTACATTGTCAGGTGTGTCCATGTTCTATACTAGATTGAAATTTCTATTACACTGTAGGCCTCTTACAACACGACCCCTATCTTCCATCTCTTTTGTACTCCTCTGGTCTAGTCCAGTGACCTTATGCAGCATGTACCCAATAAATTCTTGCAGAAGAAACAGATGTTGGTAGAGTGTAGTATCACAACTGAAAGTGACTGAAACAGAAATTTATAAATTCAAATCTGGTACACAGAAGAGTTCGTCTAAGTCAATCTCCTCATGTTATAAAAGTGAGGTAAAATGATTTACCCAAGTGAGTGGTAGAAAGAATCTAGAAAGAGCCTTCTAATTCAGACTCAAGGTTCTTTCCACCAAACCCACATTAGTACTGACATAAAATGCCACCCACTGCCTAACTCTAACAGATTTACTCCTCTGACATCACCTAGGGTGGTATTGTAATGTCCACCTGCATCAGAATCCTCTAGGGAAGTTTTTAAAAAATGCATATTCTTGGGTCCACCCCAGAACTACTTGAATAGAATTTCTGGGAGTGAAGTCCTAGAATCTTCATTTTTAACAACCAGGTGATTCTTATGCCCCCTAAAGTTGATAACCATTGACCTCAGGGGCAGGAACACATTCAGGTCAAATTCTTCACAGAACTTTCAGTCCTGAGTGAGGACTATGTCTAGAAAATCATTACAAATACAATTTGGCAATAATTACTGGCAGATAATAAGTTTTCAACAAATGTTGCTGAATAACTCTGATGTCCTAACTTCTCAACATGTGAAGTTGAGGAAAGATTAAAGCATCGTGGAGCTTACAGTAAAGTATTAGAGTTTAGAGCCTTATTAATTTAATTTGTTGGAGAATTGTCTCTTAAGTAGAACTGGATTATATTTGAAAAGGAATAGAATTATTTCATGTTTATAAAATGCTATCTTAATTTACTTTAAAATTTTCACTATTTTTAAAACTAGGTAATACATTTGGCATACAGTTCAAAATTCAAAAGGATATTAAGTGACAAATCTGCTCCTTCCTACTTCCGTGTCCCAGCAATGCATCCTCCTCCCCAGATAGAACAACTTTTAATAGTTTGTTGTGTAGAATAACTGCTTCACTGAGGCCGAAAGGTGGGAAGATAACTTTCCTAACTTGGGACTCACACTCCGGTCTTCTGACTCCCAGGTCTGTGTTCTTTCCACTAAACCATGTTTACCTCAAAGGCTAACTAAAATGTCAAAGCCAAAAAATTCACCAAGAAGCTCTCAGTGTTTCCTGGTTTTCCTGGCACTTAACTATACAGCGACTCTGGATGTCAAGGCTAACTCATCCATGGAAAATCAGCATGTATAAAATAAAATGAATTACAGCTGTTACTCTGACAAATCTAGAGATTCTTTTAAGATGGTAAAATTGATAAACCAAGATGGCGGCATAAGTAAACACCGGAAATTGCTGCCTCCCACAACTACTTCAAAACTACAACTAAAAGACAAAACAAACATCGTCCAGAACCACAGGAAGGCTGGCTGAGTGGAAATTCTACAACTGGAAGGAAAGAGAAAAGAACACTGATACTCAGAGGAGGTGCAGAAGTGCAGAGGTACGGAGGTGGAGGCTCGCATGCGGAAAGGGCTGGCTACAGAGGACTCCAGTGTCTTTTTCAATCGGGAGGGAGTCTCAAGCTCCCGACAGCTCTGAACTCCAGTTCCGGGCGAGTCTCTGGGGACCCAGACTCATACGGGGAGAAACTGGACTGTCTGGCATCGGTCGGAACTCGAGGGCGGCTTTCTCTCAGAGGTGCTTGCAGTGCTTACTGCGGGACACTGAGACCCAGGGGCCTCTTAGGGCAGGACTGAGGACCCGCCATAGCTGTTTGCTCCACCCTGTTGATTCCCTGAGACCCCGCCCCACCCAAGCTGTGAGCAGATGCTTTTGCATATGAATGCCCTGGCCCTTTGCAATCTGAAAATTACCTAACAAACTGCAGCTGGGCCAGACAGACCCAGAACTTCCAAGAGAAGGCCCAAGGCCCCACAGCAGCTTGCATTGCTTCTCAGCTGGGCCTCATCTGGGTACCTCCAAACCCCCCAAAAAGGAAGAGGAATCTGCAGATCTCTCCGTAGCTCCTGCTGGGTAGCCTCAGGCAGAGGCTAACTTAGCACCTCCTTAGAGATCCAAGAGCCAGTGTACCCAGTGGTCAGAGTGGGACCATCCAGATTACAACTCCTCAGATCCATAAGGGACACACTCAGGGGGCAGACTCAGTGAACACCAAAGCCCCACTGAAGCAAGTCTTGCCCCAGAAGGGTGTCTTCAGGACAGAAGTTCTCCCACCATAAACACAGCTGATTCTCACAGACAACTGGCCTGGAGGTCAATTCCTCCCAGTGATACCTACAACAATCAAGGCTTAACTACAACAAGACTGTGCACAAAGCCCACAAGGGGGTGCACCAAGAGTGCCCACCTCAGGTAATTGGGGAGGCTGAGCCACTGGGCCCTATAGGACACCTAGCACACAAAGCCACTCTATCAACACAGGAAAGCAGCCTAAATGTGGGGACAAAGAAACAGATCACAAATGACAGAAATGGAGAAAAGCAAACTACTGGATATAGAGTTCAAAACCACACTTTTAAGGTTTTTCAACAATTTTCTAGAAACCGCCGATAAATTTAGTGAGACCCTCAAGGATATGAAAAAGGACCAACTAGAAATTAAGCATACACTGACTGAAATAAAGAATAATATACAGAGATCCAACAGCAGACAAGAGAATCCCAAGAATCAAGTCAAAGGTTTGAAATATGAAGAAGCAAAAAATACCCAACCGGAAAAGCAAAAAGAAAAAAGAATCCAAAAATATCAAGATAGTGTAAGGAGCCTCTGGGACAACTTCAAGCGTCCCAACATCCGAATTTTAGGGGTGCCAGAAGAAGAGAGAGAGCAAGATATTGAAAACCTATTTGAAGAAATAATGACAGAAAACTTCCCCTATCTGGTGAAAGAAATAGACTTCCAAGTCCAGGAAGCGCATAGAACCCCAAACAAAAGGAATCCAAAGAGGACCACACACACCAAGACACATCATAATTAAAATGCCAAGAGCAAAAGACAAAGAGAGAATCTTAAAAGCAGCAAGAGAAAAAAAGTCAGTTACCTACAAGGGAGTACCCATACGACTGTCAGCTGATTTCTCAACAGAAACTTTGCAGGCCAGAAGGGAGTGGCAAGAAATATTCAAAGTGATGAATAGCAAGAACCTACAACCAAGATTACTTTATCCAGCAAAGCTATCATTTAGAATTGAAGGTCAGATAAAGAGCTTCACTGATAAGAAAAAGCTAAAGGAGTTCATCACACCAAACCAGTACTATATGAAATGCTGAAAGGTATTCTTTAAGAAGAGGATGAAGAAAAAGGTAAAGATAAAAATTATGAACAACAAATACATATCTATCAACAATAAGAAAAAGCTAAAGGAGTTCATCACACCAAACCAGTACTATATGAAATGCTGAAAGGTATTCTTTAAGAAGGGAGTGGACTGACAATTCTCAGGGAGCAAAGGGGTTTGGGGGGTGTGGGAAGAGACTGGACAAAAATCGTACACCTATGGATGAGGACAGTGGGGGGGTAAGGGCAGAGCGTGGGGTGGGAAATGGGTGGAGAGGAGCTATGGGGGGAAAAAGAGGAACAACTATAATAATCTGAACAATAAAGATTTATTTAAAAAAAAAAAGAAGGTAAAATTGAAGAATAGTCAAATACACGTAAGACCACAAATAATCGCCTGGCCAGTGTGGCTCAGTTGGTTGAGTGTCAACCTTTGAACCAGTATGCCAGGGTTCAATTCCTGGTCAGGGCACATGGTTGTGGACTCAATCCCCCAGTGGGAAGTGAGTGGGAGGCGGCCAATCAATGATTTTCTCTCATCATTGATGTTTCTATCTCTTCCTTCCTCTCTGAAGTCAATAAAAATATATATTAAAAAGAAGAGCACAAAAAAAAGTCAAACCCACCTTATATATTATTTAATATATATGAATAAATTGAAATTTTGGAATCTGTGTTTTGCCTAATGGGTTGGCAAAACAGAGCTAGATAACTTCCAGAAAAACAATAAAATTTTTGAGCCAATAAAATTGAGGGATAGAACCAAGACTGTGATGACTTAGCCAAGGCACTATTTCTACAAGACTATATAGATCTAAGTAACCAGCTGGCCTCTCTATACCCACCCTACCCACATATCCTCTAACTAAATAAGCACTAAATAGTTACTGAACAAAATGTTTCATTAAAGCACAGAAACAATTTAAAATGCTTACCTCTAAGTCATTGAAAAATAGGTGTGTATCAGCCACTTCAAAAATCATTTCTTCCATAGTTAAACCTGAGCCAATCACTACTGTTGGGTCCTGGAATACAATAAGAGAAAAATTGCTTGACTTGATACTCACAGATCTGGTTCTGATCCTTAAATATTTAAAAATTATTTGGGTCAAGGCCAGAACAACACAGACCCACAATAGTGCTTCCAACTATTACTGATGCAATTTCATTCAGTTTTAAGAATGTGGAATTATGAAAAGTTAAAAATTTCAAGACTTTAGTTTCTAGAAGACCAAACCCACTTAAAAACAACAAAAACAAAAACAACCTTGTCGTCCCGTGCACCATAAGGTTGATGGTTTGATTCCTGATCAGGGCATATGCCCAGTTGGCAAACTCAATGCCCTGTAGGGGACGTGCAGGAGGTAGCCAATCTATGTGTTGCTCTCACATCGATGTTTCCCTCTCCCTCTCCTTTCATCTCTCTATAAAACTCAATAAAAATATTTAAAAAACACAACACTTGAATTTTTGGGGGGGGGGATTCTGTTTCAGGAGAAACTCTAACTATTGCTAAAATATTAATATTGTAACACCCATTATCTTCCCTACACACACACACACACACAGAGTATAATACCAGAAATCAGCTATCTGACAATCTCAACAACCAGGAAATAAGTAAACAAAGGCTGAAGAGTCATAATATTTGCAGGAAAAGCAATGCACGTAACTTACCCTCATCTTCAACCCCCAATGCACTTAGTTTTAAAATGAACAACCAGGTCTTCATTTAGAGTTTGTATGCTCTTATTTTATTTATTTATTTATGTTATAAACAGCCTAGTTACGGTATTTAGCGTAGGAGCTTGCCAGTCTATATACTGAAAGTCTGTGGAAATTACTCCTAAAACAAACATTTGTGACAATAAGGAATATATGGGAATAGTAAGAGAGCAAAAGAGGCAGATATTTTTATAAAATCTATTTATAATACAGAAAAATAGGTGCCTGAAGGTAGTTTAGTGTAGAAATATATAGGCAATAGCTCAAAAACAGCTCATCCCTCTATTAAAACTGATGTTTAGATTAATGACAAAACAAGTTAAATTCTGCTTGGTATATTTAATTTAAGAAGGTATGTAATCTCTTTTAGAAAGATACTTTATATTTTATTTGTAATTTGAACTAGGTAAATGAAATGTACAGTTTAAGTTGTTAAAAGAAACTTAAGGGATAATAGATTGGTCTTTGGAATATAGAATCCCGAGACTCCACTCTGTTTTGAGCATCATTCCCATACTTCATTTATACAAAATACCACTCTCAAAGAACTTCAGCTTTCGCCACTTACCTCAGGTCTAGTCTCTAGCTTTATCATCAACTCTGCCTGACTATGCAGTCTTCCTGGTAAAAACTACTAGGTGAAATTTAACATGGAAAGGCCCAGGGTAAGGTGGAGGTAGCAGAGAAAGTGATTTTGGTTACCTGCTCTTACAGCAGAAAAGGGATGGTTACAACAAAGGAAGAAAGACTCAAATTACCTTTCCATACTTCTGGGCATAGGATCCAGTAAGAAGGGAGTGAAAGATGATGATAGTTTCATCCAAGTCCCACAGAAATACCCGCTGAGGGAGGAAAATATGAAAAATAATGAGTGAACATCTTTTCTAATCACAATGGGATAAAGCAAGAAATTAATGGAAAACTGGAAAATTCACAAATACGTGAAAATTAAACAACACAATTTTAAATAATCAAGGATAGAAGAAGAAATCACAAGTGAAATTATAAAATACGTTGAAATGAATGAAAATAAAAATGCAACAAAAAAATTTGTAGTATGCAGCAAAAGCAGTGCTAAAAAGGAGATTTACAGCTGTAAATGCATAACTTAAAAAAGATCTCAATTAATAACCTAACTGTACAATTTAAAAAACTAGAAAAAGCCAGCAGAAGGAAGGAAATAATAAAAGTTAGAATGGAGATAAATAAAGCATAGAATAGAAAAATAATCAAGGAAAATCAACAAAACTAAAAGCAGTTCTTTAAAAAGATCTATAAGCCCTAGCTAAGTTTGGCTCCGTGGATAGAGCGTCAGCCTGCAGACTGAAGAGTCCCAGGTTCAATTCCAGTCAAGGGCACATGCCCCCTAGTGGGGGGCATTCAGGAGGCAGCCAATCAATGATTCTCTCTCATCATTGATGTTTCTCTCCCTCCCTCTCCCTTCTTCTCTGAAATCAATCAAAATATATTGTAAAAAATAAAAATCTATAAAATTGACAACTTTTTAGACTAAGAAAAAGAAAACTCAAATGACTAAAATCAGAAATGAACATTATTACTAATTTTAGACTTTAGAAATAAAAAGGATTATAAGAGAACACTACGGATAGCTGTACACCAACAAATAACCTAGGTGAAATGGACAAATTTCTAAATAAACACAAAGTGCCAAATGACTCAAGAAGAAATAGAAATTAGAATAGACCTTTAACTGGTAAGATGATTGGATCAGTAATCAAAAACATCCCAAGGAAGAAAAGCCTAGGACAAGATGGCTATCCTGGTAAATTCTACCAAACATTTAAAGAAGTCGTCTTAAGCTATTCCAAAAAGTTGAAGAAGAGGGAACATTTCTTAACTCACTCTATGAAGCTAGCATTACCCTGATACCATCAAGAGAGTAAAAAGACAATCCACAGAATGGGAGAAAATATTTGTATATCATATATCTGACAAAGGATTAATATCTAGAATATATAAAAAATTCCTAAAACTCAATAAAAAACAAATTTAAAACTCAGTTTAAAAATGGGTAAGTACCCTGGCTGGGTGGCTCAGTTGGTTGGAGTGTCATCAAAAACAGAAAAAAGGTTGTGGATTTGATTCCTAGTCAGGGTATCTATGGGAGACAACTAATCGAGGATTTTCATTTTCTCTCTCTTCTCTCTCTTCTCTTCTCTCTCTCTCTCTCTCTCTCTCTCTCTCTCTCTCTCTCCCTCCCTCCTCCCCCCCACTCTAAAATCAATGAACAGCCTGGCTGGTGTGGCTCTGTGGTTGATCATCGACCTATGAATCAGGAGATCAGGATTCAATTCCCGGTCAGGGCACATGCCTGGGTTGCAGGCTCGACCCCTTGTATGGGATGTCCAGAAGGCAGCTGATCAATGATTCTCTCTCATCACTGATGTTTTCATCTCTCCCTCTTCCTCTCTGAAATTAATAAATATATATGAAAAATAAATAAATAAAATCAATGAACATATCCTCAGGAATAAGAAAAAAAGGGCAAGGAATTTGAATAGACATTTCTCTAAAGAAAATAAACAAATGGCTAATAAACACATGAAAAGATGTTCAATATTATTTGTCATTAAGGAAATGCAAATCAAAACCACAATGAGATACCACTTCACATCTATTAGGATGCCTATTATCAAAAATATGGTTGAGGATGTAGAGAAACTGAATCCTCATGCATGCTGATGGGAATGTTAGATGGTATAGCCACTATTGAAAACATTTTGGTGGTTCCTCAAAAAGTTGAACATAGAATTACCGTATCATCCAGCAATTCTACTCCTAGGTTTACCCAAAATCACTGAAAAGAGGTACTCAGAGATACTGGTATAGCATTGTTCATAGCAGCACTATTTAGCAGCTCAAAGATGAAAGAACCCTAGGTGTCCATCAACAGGATGAATAAACAAAATGCGGTATATACCTAATACTACAATGAAATAGTATTCAGCCATAAAAAGAAACAAAGTTCTTATGCTTGCTACAAAATGAATGGACCTTGAAAAAAAGTCTGTCATAAAAGGATAGATATTGTATTATGCTATTTTTTATGAGATATCTAAAACAGGCAAATTAAAAGACAGGAAGTAGAACAAAGGTTACTAGGGGCTAGTGGAGAGAGAAAAGGGAGTTACTGCTTAATGGGTACAAAGTTTTTGTGTAGTAGGATTGTGGAAATAAATAGTGGCAACAATTAAATAAGTTTGTGAAAACATTACCTACAACCAAGATTACTTTATCCAGCAAAGCTATCATTCAGAATTGAAGGTCAGATAAAGAGCTTCACAGATAAGGAAAAGCTAAAGGAGTTCACCACCACCAAACCAGTATTATATGAAATGCTGAAAGGTATCCTTTAAGAAGAGGAAGAAGAAGAAAAAGGTAAAGATACAAATTATGAACAACAAATATGCATCTATCAACAAATGAATCTAAGAATCAAGTGAATAAATAACCTGATGTACAGAATGAACTGGTGATTATAAGAGAATCAGGGACATAGAAAGGGAATGGACTGACTATTCTTGGGGGGAAAAGGGGTGTGGGAGATGCGGGAAGTGACTGGACAAAAATCATGCACCTATGGATGAACACAGTGGGTGGGGAGTGAGGGTGGAGGGTGGGGTGGGAGCTGGAAGGAGGGGAGTTATGGGGGGAAAAAAGAGGAACAAATGTAATAATCTGAACAATAAAGATTTAAAAAAAAAAAGTTTGTGAAAACATTTAATACCACTGAATCACACTTAGAAATAGTAAATACTATGTTAAGTATATTTTACCACAATTTTCAAAAATGAGCTCTCTCTGTTTTTCCCAAGAACCATATTAGGACTTTAGATTTTCTTTCTTTCTCTTTCTCTTTCTCTTTCTTTTCTTTCCTCCCTCCCTCCCTCCCTCCCTCTTTCTCTTCTTTCCTCCCTCCCTCCCTCCTTCCCTCCCTCTCTCTCTCCTTCCCCTCCCTCCCTCCTTCCCTCCCTCCCTCCCTCCCTCCCTCCCTCCCTCCAAAGGCTCCCTCCCTCCCTTCCTTCCTTCCTTCCTTCC
>NW_005871245.1:1388193-1421208 GCF_000147115.1 Myotis lucifugus | reverse complement strand
TACAAAACTGGCTACTTTCGTAAATTCTTTCAATCCCATTGCCTCCCGGGTCATGCTTGGATCATTACGACCCTTAATCCTCGCTAATAGACTCGCTCCTCCTTCTCCTTCTACTTTCTGCTTCCTTCCTGCCTTCCTTCCTTCCTTTTCTTTCCCCAAGAATAAAGGGGAAGAGAGGCTCCAAAAACAGCTTCAATTTACCTATGTCTTCAGAACACCTATCAAGGGACTCATTTTTAAAGACAGCTTTTCCCCTTATTAAATAATTCTATTATAGAAAAATTGAAAAACAAAACGATTAATATCAAAACTTCACTCTTATTAATAGTTTGTATGACTTTCTAGTCTTTTTATAATAATGAAGCCAAATGTATCGCCATAGTAAACTCTTATAGTGTTTAACCACAGAGAAAATAAGTGTAAATCTCATTAATAAAGCCATCAAATGGACATAAGACACTGGGGGGTAGGGGAGGCCGGGGGAATGTCAGGGGTTGGGGGGAAAGGAGACATATGTAATACTCTTTTAATACTTTAAGCAATTAAAAAAAAAAGAGATAAGTAAAAAAAAATAATAAAGTCATCAGATTTGGTTGCAAGCTTCCCAGAAACTTTGTCTAAAGCACTCTAGTCTTCTCATTTTACTTTGAGATTTTTGAATGGTGAACAGTATGACATTACTTGTGACACCCTCTGCTTTCTGAAGATAATGCACTGTTTGTTCTGTTCTCTGGAATATAGAGAATAGTTGCTTCTTTCCCTTAAAGAGTTAACTGGTTACTTAAATTCAGAAAAGCTTTTTTGATACTTTTGGTAAAAGCATCTAAAGTAATATGGAAAGTTATGGGCATAGACAACTGTGTTTTTATATTTCTCTTATCACTTGATCAACTCAGTTTCTCTTGCCCAGGAATTAAAGGGTACACAACATAGAACCATATTATTCCATGATACACACACACACACACACACACACACACACACACACACACATATATTTTAATAAGCTTAAGAAATGAAGAAAAAAATAAAGTAGGTAACTCAAAGGAGTTTCTTCTCATACTTCCAATTCACTGTCCTGGGAAGAGCTAGCATCAGCCTTCCTCTTGCCCCGGTTCTTTCCAGTCATGTTTTTTCTGGACAGGTCATCAGCATCTTTACTTGGTGTAGTCTGGGACAAAGATGGGCTTGTAGAAGGGTCTCCTGAAAAGGAAAAATAAGACATTTATTGCTCGTAGTCACAGAGAGGGAAGAGGGCCAGAAGTTTTTTGTCCTTAAGAATCATATTGCAGAGATAAAGCATGAAAAACCAAACTTTAATTTGGGAATGCAGAACTGGGCACTGAACATCAACAGCTCTTAACGTCATAGAGAGTTATTACTGGAATTTATACACCTGCACCCAATGAAAGAACACATCTATAACATTGTTTTGCATAAAAAAGAAAAAAGAATCTGAATCTGATTAAGCTTCTAGATCAGAGTTGCTCACTTGGCACAATTGACATTTTGGGCCAGATTAATGTTTGTTGTGAGTGTGCTGTCTTGTGCATTGTAGGATGTCTGGCTAAGCAGCATCCTTGGCTTCTACACTCTAGCTGCCAGCAGCACTCCACATAGTGTGACAACCAAAAATGTTTTTATACATTGCCGAATGTCAAAGCGGGAAGAGGGAGGCACATATTGCCTCTAGTTGAAAAGACTGCTTTAGATCCATTTACTAATGTACAATAACATACACAAGGCAGCAGGATATGTTAAACTACCCTATAAGGCAGCGGTTCTCAACCTGTGGGTCGCAACCCCTTTGGGGGTCGAACGACCCTTTTACCGGGACCACCTAAGACCATCGGAAAACACATATATAATTACATATTGTTTTTGTGATTAATCACTATGCTTTAATTATGTTCAATTTGTAACAATGAAATTGGGGGTCACCACAACATGAGGAACTGTATTAAAGGGTCGTGGCATTAGGAAGGTTGAGAACCACTGCTATAAGGATATAATCAACGCAATAGTTTCTTGAACAAAATAAAGTACACGGGGGAATAAAAAAAAGAGATGGAGGAATTTATAGATTAAAAGAGACAAAATACGTATCTTCCAATCACAATGTATGGATCTTACTTAGATCCTAATTTAAACAAACTGTAAAAAGAAAAACAAAATAATATTTATGAGAAAACGGGAAATATGAATACCTCTTGGTACTTTATGATATTAAGAAATTATTGTTGAATTATTGTAGATGGGATAATGAAATTGTGGTCATGTTGAGCATTTATCTTTTAGAATGATGTCTAGAATTTAGAGAGGGAATTAGATGAAGTATAGTTGAAAAAAAGTTTGTCTATAAGCTGTTATTGTTGAAGATGGATGTTGGATACATAAGGGTTCACTATACTACTCTGACAACGTCTGTCCGTTTGAAATTCTTCATTATTCAAAAGTTAAAATTGTTATGAAGAACGAAGAGATTTAGAGAAACGAAATCAAAACTAAAGCATCATTACATGTAATTATTTCAAAGTTACGTAATTTTGTATGTCCATCTGTATGTCCATTACTTAGAAGACTGGTAAAGGCACACAGAAAACTGCTTTAGTTGATGTAGAACACTATTTTTAAAAATGCATCAGAGCTAATAACAATAACAGTCCTCCCTCAAGTGATATGACAACAAACTTTAAATGAGTGAAATACAGGGGAAGACAACTATAACTATCATCACATTTTCATGAAAATTAGTGATAAATAAAAAGTATGGCCCAGCCAGTGTGGCTCAGTGGTTGAGATTCAACCTATGAACCAAGAGATCATGGTTTAATTCCTGGTCAGACACATTCCCCGGGTTGTGGGCTCAATCCTGGTAGAGGGCATGCAGGAGGCAGCCAATCAATGATTCTCTCTCATCACTGATGTTTCTCTTCTTCTCTGAAATCAATAAAAAAAAATGTATTTTTAAAAGTGTATGCATATGTTTATTGAATGTGTCAGGGTTTGTTTGTTTTTAACCTGGACATCATAATCCATTGAAACATTTCAAAGCTAAACGCACAGGTCTAAATTCGTAGGTCAAATTTCATGTGTTTCTTTAGCTTTTCTTAGAATCTTAAAGGGATCCATGACACAGAAAAAGTTAAGAACTACTGCTCTGAAGCTGAGCAGAAGTCCAAAATATTCAGACTAAAACTGGAATCCTCCAACTTTTATAAAATGTGCCATGAAGTTCCCTGTGACAATCATGTTAGAGCTATAGAAGGCGGGTGGGATGAAGTAGGAGTCATAAATACAGTCTTTTCATTCTTGGCACTTTTCTGTTTACAGCATCAGGTATTACATTCAGCCTGCCAATGACTTGTTACAGTCTGGCTTCAATGTTTATATACTCCTGAGAGGGAGAACAAACAGCATGGTAACAGTAACTTAGACCAGAACAAAATAATCGTCACCATCACCTGTCAGAGGAAGTGCCCTTAAAGCCAAAGTTTTTAGAGCTGTGGTGCTTACCAGAGGAAAGTCTCTGTGCTGCAGGCGCAGGTACCATGACACTAGGCTTCTCCGTCTGGTATGTGGTTGCTGCTAATGTGCTACTCTCAGCATCATTGTTAGTTTGGCCTGTGACTCCAAAGCTGGAGCTGGGGTAGCAGGCCTGGTACTGACTCTGACCAAGGATAGTATAGGTGGGATAGTCCTGTAGATCAAAGGGGTTAAGGGAGAAAAATAAGACTTTTAGATAAAGTAAAACATTAATTTCAATGTGAAATTTCTAAGGAAATTCTCATGTCCTTCTTATTCATAATTATTTTCCTTAATCATTAAATTGGCTTCTTCTTCATCTTCAGCTTAAAGAAATGATTTTCAAAATGCATTCTGTTGGAAACCTACGAGTCAAGAGGAGATGCCTCATGGCTGTCTGGAATGGGGAAGGCTGAGAGGGAAAGGTCCCATGCACTCTACACATAATGTCCCTTTTTCTAAATATAATAGCTCTCTCTCTCTCTCTCCTTCCTATTTTACATATTGAATTTCTAGATAAATATCTGCATGGAATTCTTGAAGAAAGATCTACTCCTTAAGTAGTTTATAAACCACCTGGCCAGCATGAACCAGGAGGTCACGGTTCGATTCCCCGTCCAGGGCACATGCCCAGGTTGTGGGCTCTGTCCCCAGTGTGGGGCATGCAGGAGGCAACCAGTCATTGATTCTCTCTCATCACTGATGTTTCTATCTCTCTCTCCCTCTCCCTTCTTCTCTGAAATCAATTAAAAAAAAAAGTTTATGAACCACTGCACTAGATGGTAGTGCTTCTAAGGACAGAATACCTTAAACAAAAAAGATCACAAATCCTACATTAAAGTTTCCCAGTTTAACAACTTTCTTTCTAAAATAATCAATGTTTCTTTAGAATATTCAAAGGGAACTTTTGCTGGTGTCACGAGCACATACATGTCAAAACTTATTAAACTGTACAATTTAAATCTGTAAAGTTTATTGTATGTCAATTATACCTTAATAAAGCTGTTAAAAAATGGGTATGATGTATAGCTCAAAAACACACCTTAAAAAATTTCATCTATACTGAAGTTGATGAGAAACAGAAAGACGCTAACTGATCAGACCAATTTTTGTAAAGAATACATAAGTATCTACCCTAAGTGCCGGGGGGGTGGGGGGGGGGTGGGGGGGGTGGTGGTGTGTGTGCATGGGTGGGAAAAGAGATTATTATAGAGAGTAAGTCATATTAGCTGTACTCAAGGGAGTTAAAAATTCAACAGGAGCTAAGAAAAAACAAACAGTTCCAACAAATTAGCAATAAATTATATGTCAAATGAGTAAAACACAGAGGAAGACAAGTATCACAGAAGATTGTGGTTAGAGTGTTTACTGAGATAAGTAGGCAGAGGAAATAAATACAAGAATAGGCTCTGAAAAGATTTTATTAAGGAGCCAGAGATGTTCAATCTGGTTGAAAGGATCTTTTTAGGCTTGAATGACTGGTTAAGGAATATGACTTGGATTGTTTCCAGTGGTTCTCAACCTTGGCTACACATTAGAATCACCTGGGAATCTTTTTAAAATCCTGAATTTCTGGAGGATGAGGCCCAGAAATCAGGATTTTAAAAAGATTCCCAGGTGATTCTAATGTGCAGCCAAGGTTGAGAACCACTAGTTTAGACAATGGTGATTCGCTTATGCGGGGACAGGAAATGGGGATTATCAAATTCAAACCAACAAGTAAACAGACAGAAAGATAATGAGCAGGTGAGTGTTGGATAAAAAGTGACATTTAGAGAAAAGTAATCAGATGGTGTTTAGAAAATGGACAACATGGCAAAAAATGAGAGATGAATAGTTAAATACAGTAATTCAGGATTAAGGGGCTAGAGGACAAAACATGGGAAATGATAGCAAAAGTGAAAAACAAAGAATTTTAGAAAAGGCTGGATTAGGGATAAGTGAGGAAAAAATATTGTTGACTGGTCTAGGCCTAGGTTTATTAAAAAAATGGTCTCATTAACAAGAATTGAGAAGTCCTAGAGAAAAGTGGTCTTACTGTTGGAGAACAAGGTGACAGAAGAAAGGGAAGAATGAAAGATCGTTTTTAGATATGGTAAACTTAAGGAAATAACAGGACATTAAAAAAAAAAAGTCCACCAATAAGCAGAAAGCCTGTAGCTAAGATTACGACTAGAATCTTTATTTCAGAGGTAGTAAATGGATATTGTGAATGTGGTTACACATTCCTGGGGATGGAAAACTAAATACAGACTGTCCCTGATACAAGAAAAGCTAAGAAAGGAAGAGGATAGATGTACCCTGAATAGTGCCAGGTACATCTTATCCCTAATAGGAGGAACTCAATAAATATTTGTGTATTAAAAGATGAATACAGTAGTTGATAATATTAATCGCTGCAGAGAAACAACAAATAAAAACATAACAATAAAGGCACTGAAGATATTACCAGTGATCCAAGATAAAATGTTAACAGAACAATGATACAAATCAGACCACAGCCCTGGCCAGTTTTTCTCAGTGGTTTGAGCATCGGCCTGTGGACCAAAGGGTTTCAGGTTCAATTCCTGGTCAAGTGCATGTACCTTGGTTGCATGTTCCCCAGCCCTGGCAGGCAACCAATGGATGTGTCTCTCTCACATTGATGTGTATCTCTCTCTCTCTCTCGCTCTCTTTCTCATCCTCTCCTCCCTCCCTTCCACTCTCTCTAGAAATAATTGGAAAAAATATCCTTGGATGAGAATTAAAAACAAGCAAACAAACAAACAAACAAAAAAACAGACCACAAAGAATTCACAAAGGAATGAGTAGCTAAATAAAAGTGGAAGCAACATTTATTCATTCCACAAATATTTATTATGTGCCTTTAATGTGAATGCCAGGCATTTTTATGAACTCTGGAAATATGTAAGTGAACAAAATAGAGAAATAAATCCCTACCCTTATAGAGCTTACATTCTAAAAGGGGCAGGGTAGGAGATAGAGACACACAGGAGATAAAGGGAGCAGATAGAACCATATCATTGAGAGGCTTAGCAGAGAAATGAGAGAAGCTGGATGGGGCCTGAGAAACCATCCAGGGGACTGGTTCTCAGGGCTTCCAGAGAAGGGTCTTTCCACAGCACATACCGGTTGTTTTTTAGATTGGCAAATTGACAATGAAAAGAAGAGAGGACGAGCTAGCTAGATGAACCATATCAAACAGGATAAACAAAAGTAGCACTGTACCTGGTTTGAGATGCTGGAAACTGCTGCTGCTGGAATATTGGCAATTGTAGATGAAGTGGATATCAGACTGGCATTTGTGCTTGAAGCTATAGGATTGAGAATTTTAAGAGATATTAAAGATATTATGTGAAAGGCTAGAAGAAATTTAAAATATACTGTATCTTAAATAAATAGGTCTCCAAAGAGATAAAGAACATTAGCAAAGGAAGCAAATACTAGTTTTCCTCTTTAACATGCTATCTCATAATTTAGAATTGATTAAACAGTTCAAATATTTTTCTGTTTCGACTTGGGTCTTCAACTATTCCTACTAAAGTCCTAGAACAGTGGTTCTCAACCTTCCTAATGCCACGACCCTTTAATACAGTTCCTCATGTTGTGGTGACCCCCAACCATAAAATTATTTTCATTGCTACTTCATAACTGTAATTTTGCTACTGTTATGAATCGTCATGTAAATATCTGATATGCAGGATGTATTTTCATTGTTACAAATTGAACATAATTAAACCATAGTGATTAATCACAAAAACAATATGTAATTATATATGTGTCTTCCAATGGTCTTAGGCGACCCCTGTGAAAGGGTCATTCAACCCCCAAAGGGGTCGCTACCCACAGGTTGAAAACCGCTGTCCTAGAAGGATACATATACTGGTTCATACTAATGATACCAATAAAGTCAGAAGCTAAACCAAATGACTGTAGTCCCATCTTTTCTGGTGTTGAAAAATGACTCACCTATAACATGGCCTATTCACTATCAGCAGAAATAACAAGAGCTCTGGTAAATCCACGTGTAAATCCTACACTATAGTATTTATTGTCACTTGCCCCAAATTATGCCTTTCCTGATGCAGCATAACTACTTTAAGAGAGAGATGGTCCTCCAAATTCAAAGGTACTTGAAATTGCTTATTGGGCACTACTCAGTGAAATTATTGTGATCAACAAACAAAATGGCATTTAATGATTTTCTGGAAAAATTCAGAAAATATTAAGTAATATCTGGCCAGGTAAAAATGTACCCTATAAGTTAGACTGCCTATCTTGAGATAAGGAATTTGGGTAAGTTTTTCATGCCTTTCTATCACAGATTCCATTAGAGTTTTAATCAGATCCTCAGTGACTAGTATTTGCCACAGAAATTTTTTTTCAGGCGGACAATGTAACGGAGATTGAGGCAATGGTCCTTAGTTCCTCTCACTTACTTATCATAAGCACGCATAAGCCTGGCTCCCATTGCAGTCACAAACACCATAGAGTTCAACATCAGGTAAACCTGACTATCTGACTACCTACCCCATTAGCAACAAAGTCCTCTACAGGGAAAGTTAATGGGAAAATTTCCATTAAGAATAGGGCAAGTAAAGAAATGCAGCAGAATTTCCAAGTACTGGTCAAAATCAAAGGAAATTTTTTACTCCTTTCCTTAAAGAAACTCTGCTTAGGAGAAAGTCTAGAAAAGATTAAGGTAAATATAAGGAACAGCTAATGCTGAAATGCCAGCTTTCATATGAAGAACCAGGACAAAGAAGAGTTAAAGTAATTTGTCCACAGTCATGGAGCTAGTGGTAGATATTAAGATGATTAAAATGGAATCTCCCAATTCTTCGTCAGTTGCAGATTTATAAACAAAAGCAGGAGTAATAAGATATGCAATAAAAGGTACAAATTTAGAGGATCAAGTAAAACTCAAGTGATAACTCCTATTAATATATATCTAAAGGCTATTAGCTCTCCAAATGCCAATGGCATAGCCAACTGTTTTTTGGATAAGTCTCCACCCCTGTTTTGACAAGGGAGCTGTGAACCCATAGAAAGATAAAGCATCTGAGAACCATGCCCCACTAGAGGTCTAATTAGAGAGCTCTAATCAGAAGACTTTGATTATAGAACTGTGAGAGGCAGCGTTGAATTAAGTGACATTGCCCCAAAGCTAGAGGGTTAATGGCACATAAAAGTTGCTGCAAGATTTAGTTTCTATTCACCCCTTTAATTTTATATATGTTTTTCCACCACCCTTGCTCACCCTGGCCTTTTCAAGTTACTCAAAACAAGAGAGGACCTCTACCTGGATTGTTCTCCCTGGCCTGTCCCTCTCCTCCTCCCAGCATGATAGCTCCTCCTTCTCAGAATCTCTCTGACCCTTCTATTGAAACTAACTCCTTTCTTGTTTTCCCAATCATAGCAATCTATTCTTTATTCCTTTCAGAGCACTTTTCAAAAATCTATTTACTCGCCTGTTTTCTATCTCCTCTACTAGTCTGTAAGCTCCATGAAGGCAGAATCTTAAGATATTCATTAATTCCAATATCTAGCAAAGTGCCTGGCCTACAGTAGGTGATGCTCAGTAAGTAGTTGTGGGATTCATTTATATCTTGTATACATGTATAACTTGTAGAATTCAGGTATAGCATGTCAAGGTCATCAAAAACAAGGAAAGTCTGAAAAACTGCATAGTCAAGAGAAACCTAAGGAAATTACAAAGGAAATGTGGTATACTGGATGGAATTCTGGAACAGAAAAAGGATATCAGGTAAAAACTAAGGAAATCTGAATAAATATGGACTTAATTAGTAATAATGCACTCATATTGGTTTATTAATTGTAACAAATGTTCCTTTCTAATGTAAGATGTTAATATTAGGGGAAACTATGTACAAGGTGGGAGGATAAATATAACTCTCTATACCATGTGCTCAATTTTTCTACAAATCTAAGACTATTCTAAAAAATAAAACATATAATAAAAACAAATCTGGTCAATGAAAGACTATTATGTATTACCAACAACATCAGGGCACAAAGACCTTCATTAAAAGTCAAGATTGAGTTAAAATTAAATTTGAAATTTCTGTAATTAATTTTGCCACTTGAATATTAATCATTTAAACCATCTCAACTGAAGAAAATAACCAGATATTGGGCCATAAACAAACAGTGTAGAAAAAAATTAATATGAAGAAGCCAGATCTACTTAATCAAAGGGTTTTCATAAACACTGAGGTATAAATAAAGGTTTTGATCAGAGCTGATGAAGCCAGAAGAGGAATTGAGTTTTTGAGATCATTTTACTAACTTCCCAAAGGAAGAAGGGCTGCTGTCAATGATAGAATGCTTTGGGTAGAATGAGGAGATATTGCTGTTTTGACCATTAACAAAAAATTGCCCTAGCCGGTTTGGCTCAGTGGATAGAACATCAGCTTGTGGACCAAAGGGTCCCGAGTTCAATTCGGTCAAGGGCAGGTACCTTGGTTGTGGACTCCTCCCCGGCCCAGGCCCTGGTCAGGGCTTGTGCAGAAGGCAACCAATTGATGTGTTTCTCTCACATCGATGTTTCTCTCTGTCTTCCCCTCTCTTTTCCACTCTCCCTAAAAATCAATGGAAAAATATCCTTAGGTGAGGATTAACAAACAAACAAACAAAAAATCAATACAATGCTCCTTGTTTGTATTCTGTGGAATGGCTGGGTAGTCACATAGTGGGGAGGAAAAAGCCTGGACAGCTAACACTAATTGTTCATGCTAACGGAAATGAAAAGTGGGGGTGAGGAGAGTGAGTGGAGAACCCAGGTCATTTAAATGTTCCAATACCCATATTTCATTTTAGCCCACTGTTCCAACTTATTTTCTACAATTTTTTTTCCTTCAAAATAAGTGACAAAAAATATCCCAATAAAGTTAATGGTAAACTACTTTTTTTTTTAATTAAAATTTTTTTCACCCCAGCCAGTTTTCTCAGTGGTTAGATCATCAGCCCACGGTCTGATGGGTACTGGGTTCAATTTTGATCAAAGGCACATATCTGGGTTGTAGGCTTAATCCCTAGCCCCAGTAGGGGTGCATGTGGGAGGCAACCAATTAATGGGTCTCTCTCATATTGATGTTTCTCTCTCTCTCTCTCTCCCCGCCTTCTTTCCTTCCACTCTTTCTAAAAAATCAATTGGAAAAATACCCTCAGGTGAGGATTAAAAAATAAAATAATTATTTTTCAATTATAGTGGACATTCAATTGGTGAACTTCTGCCTTAATTTCTGTGCCAAAGTTCTAATGAATAATACAATGGACCAATAAGTTAACCAGAAAAAGGGATGAAAAATAAATTTAGATATCTGCCACTACAGGTTCTTAATTATAGGAGGATTGATATTGATACCATAACTTCAATATTAAATATCATATATTTTCAATCATAAATCACTCATGCTCTGTGGTCAGACTGCCCAGCTAATATCCTGACTTTATTATTTACTAACTTTGTGACCTTTGACAAGCCACTTTGCTTTTTCTGCCTTCTGTTCCCCTTCTTTACAATGAAATAAATAATAGTACCTCCCTCAAAGTATATTGTAAAGATTACATGATTAACACCTATCTATTGTTTAAAACAATGCTAAGAACATAGTAAGCACTTAATAAACACCAGCAATGATCATTATTAGAAAAATGTGAGGAAACCAAATTAATCTATCAAAAGGGGGGAAAATGTACTAACATATAAGTTAGGATAGTGGTTAATGGAAATTTTCATGACCTTTTATTTTATTTATTTATTTATTTATTTATTTATTTTTATAGCCCTTGACCGGAATCGAACCCAGGACCCTTGAGTCCGCAGGCTGACGCTCTATCCACTGAGCCAAACCGGTCAGGGCTTTTCATGACCTTTTAAAGCAGCGGTTCTCAACCTGTGGGTCGCGACCCCTTTGGGGGTTGAACGATCCTTTCACAGGGGTCACCTAAGACCATCGGAAAACACATATAAAATTACATATTGTTTTTGTGATTAATCACTATGCTTTAATTATGTTCAATTTGTAACAATGAAAATACATCCTGCATATCAGATATTTACATTACGATTCATAACAGTAGCAAAATTACAGTTATGAAGTAGCAACGAAAATAATTTTATGGTTGGGGGTCACCACAACATGAGGAACTGTATTGAAGGGTCGCGGTATTAGGAAGGTTGACAACCACTGCAAAACAATGAGTTCTAAAAGACCTCCAAAGGGGGTTCCTCTTTTTTAAAAAGAGAGAGAAGTATAGCTATTAGGTTCCTCAAACTTAAGATACAACTATGGAAAAGTGGTGGTTCTACACCTTGGGAGAGGGTTAGTAATATAAAAAAAAGAGTATCCCCTTCTTTTCTTTCACGACCTAGGTGTAGTCATCAGGGATATGACCCTTTAGAGGGACTTGACAACTAGATTTACCTAGTTGGACCCAAAAGGTCTACTAACCTAGCGAATAATTTATAAAAATCAACTGGGATAGATGGGAAGACAGACAAAGTCATGCTCTTCGAGTTTTTTTCCCTTCTGGTTTGTTCTGTTTATAAAGAAAGAAGGGGGAAGGGACAAAGAAAGAAAGAAGAAAAAATAAATAAGAAAAGAGGAGACTCGGTAAATAATAGAGGGTAAAGGTAGCTCAGAGCAATGTCTTAGGACATAGTGACTGGTTCTGTTCTCAATGGACCAAGCAGAAGTAGTTCTCAATCATTTAATTGAAAACAGTTAAAACTAACAATCAAAATATTTTGTTTGAAATAATCCACACCAAAACATTTTTCATCATCAAAGTTTACATCTTAAGAGTACCTCAGACCAATTGTTGCTGTCCCGCCCTTACCCCTTGGGCACCCATTTTATAAGGAATAAAATTTAAAAGCTGGGAGAAATCAGGAAAAAGGAGGCAGATGAGAAGCAAGGTACATGAACATTAATTCCCAATCTGACATTAATTGATCATTGATAAATTACATGCACTGGATTTGGATGGGTTGGGAATTAATTCCATAGTGTCTTTTGAGTTTTTTTGTCCTCATTCCTAATAGTCCTATCATACTTCTAACCTTTTAGAGAAAGAATTTGGGAAGGCAGAGATGATTAATGCTATGCTTCTCATCATGAAATAGAAACAACTTTTTGAGCAACAAAAATCAACAGAAACCTCTCACTAAGAAGTGATTGTAAATGGTATGATAAAACCACAGCAGAAAAGTGGCACACACCTCACAAAGCAGCTCTCACCTCACAATCCACTCTATTTGGACTTTATATATAAAAGTCAGTTCTAACCATAGAGTCCTCTGCTTATTTACAGGACAAAATGCCACTGAGAACAGACTGGGTTTCTGAACACCAACATGCAAAAGGGAAAGCTTCAATTCTACTAAGCAGTTCACATTAACGGGTTAAACTACTTACAAACCACACTCCTAGGTTCTGGTTTGCCTAACACAAAAAGCATGCACAATGGCACATATCACTCCCCTTTTCTTTTAGAAGACAGAGCTCCTATTACACTGGAGATACAGGTAGACTAAAAACAAAAACCAACAATAATAAAACATACACACACACAACCATGCCTATTTACCTTGAATGGGATAAGAATAATGTGCTGGGCTTGGCTGGCTTGTGGTTAACCCTGTAGTGCAGGTAAGAACACTGTGTTGACTTGGAGGTGGAGTCTGAATTAAACCACTTTCAGGTTTCATACCTGGCCACAATGCACCTGAATCAGATAAATTGGACCAATTACAAACAATACATTGGGACTGGGGAGCCTGGTCATGCTTTTAAATATCAGCCAGTAGTTTAAAATCTAAATCTTAAAAGAAAATAAATTTGCTTGTAAGAGAAAATTACTGATTCTCCTACTTACAATGTACCACAAGCAAATATAATTTCAAAGAACTAGGGAGTGGGGCCATGGAAACAAAAATCTTATCAAAACCCCAATAATTATATATAAATATTTTCATTTCAATGATTGGGGGGAATTTATCAGGGTTAAAAAAAAACAGGGGCTACTGACACCCAACCAGAGTATTTGATGTAGAGTGTGTGATGTCCATGTACAGCAATAAATCATTTATCTGCATTGTCAAAGTGGGAGACATTTCACATAAGTTTAAAATTCACTTACCCATTTAAAAAAGCACCAAATTTTTCTAAAATGTATTAAATACTTCTCTGCCTTCTTAAGCTGGTTATTTTGTTACCTTTGTTTCTTCTGATTAAGAAAGACACATCTGCTTATTTTTATAAATTAAAAACATTACAGAAATATGTAACTTAGAAAAAACAGTCATATGTAATCCCATCATCCAGATTTAACCACTATTAAGTTTGCAGAAAAGTCACTCAGGTTTCTCCTATGTACTTACTAATCTTTTTTCTTATTTTTAATAAAAATTTAAAAGATGTTATACATACTGTTCATAATTTGCTTTTCCACATACCTTTAAGAGACATCATTCCATGTCAGAACATATAAATCTATCTCATACTAATAAACATCATAGCTATTCATTTTTATCACAATGCTCCTGAGTGGCAATCTTTCTAATATATTTATCCTAGAGGACTGGTGCACGAAATCTGTGCAGTGGGAGAGGGGGGGGAGGAGGTCCTCAGCCCAGCCTGTGCCCTCTCACAGTCTGGGAGCCCCCAGGGGATGACAGACTGCCATGGAGGTGCGAGAGGCTCCCACCACCGCTGCTGTGCTCGCCAGCCATGAGCCCGGCTTCTGGCTGAGTGGCACTCCCCCTGTGGGAGTGCACTGACCACCAGGGGGCAGCTCCTGCATGGAGCAGGATCAGGATGAAACCGGCTCTCCAACATCCCCTGAGGGGTCCTGGATTGCAAGAGGGCGTAGGCCAGGCTGAGGGACCCTACTGGTGCATGACTGGGGCTAGGCAGGGATACGGGAGGTTGGCCAGCGGGGGAGGGACCGTGGGAGGGCTCCAGGGCGTGTCCAGCCCGTCTCTCTCAGTCCCAATCGGCTGGACCCCAGCAGCAAGCTAACCTACTGGTCGGAGTGTCTGCTCCCTGGTGATCAGTGCACGTTATAGCGAGCGGTTGAGCAGCCTTAGCATATAATTAGCATATTATGTTTTGAATGGTTGAATGGCTGACTGGAACACCAGACACTTAGCATATTAGGCTTTTATTATATAGGATCTCTTCCTGCCTTCTTGGCAGGGAGGAAATAGTGAACATTCCTTTAGATTTTTATCAGAGTTATTTCTACAAAGTTATATATATTACAGAAACAGGTTATTGTGATATATGAAGACATTTGCTTAGTACTAAATAGAACTCAATTATGGTTCTATGATTTTTAGATACTTGTATCACTTTGTTTTTTTCTCTGTGATCTTTCACTTCTTCACAATCTCTTATCTCTGATTGTATCTATCTCCTTTTCATTTGCAGTAACCTAGGAAACCATAAACAGAGCTTTGCTTCTTACATGAGAGCCCAAGGATGTCCTTTATGAGTGCATTGTTTTTGTGATAATTTTGGCTATGCAAAAGTCTATTTATAAAAAAACTTACTGTCTGGTTATTCACTGCGTTCTGAATAGCTACAGTTGCTGGATCAGTGTAGTTGAAGCTGAGAATTTGGTTTAAGAAGGTTCATCAATCAAATACATTCAGGTAAGAAGTCAATACCAAAATCAGCCACAGTTTCAAATTCAACATTAACTCATTTCATTTACTCCTAATCTGATAAAGAATTTATAGAAATATAGTAAGAACCTCTGCTTCACCAGGGCACTGAGATATTTTAGTGCAACTCGGATCTGTAAAATTTGTTGAAAAGTAAATATAAGGATAGTACAGAGAGATGTAAAAATCTTAAAAGGTTGACGGACATGGTAATTGCCTTGAAGCATTAAAAAAACAAAAAGCCATATTATTTTCTTTCCTATTAAACACATGAAATGACTTATTTGAGGAAATAGAAGAATATCAACATCTCTAGCACGAATTAGAACTGCCCCCGCAGCCTCCAGTTCAAGATCATTAAAAAACTCTTGTACAGGTTAGCCACAGCTAAAGTTCTTGCTATATCTAATTTTCAATAAAAAAAAATTTGAGAATATTATTTTTAAAACATTTATTATATGAAATTTGGATATTAGTACCATGATTCACAATTTCTAGTAAACATATTGCTATTTCAATGTCATAATAACTTTCAGATTTATTGTAATAAATGTTTTTTTCTAAATGGGTTCTGAACCAAAGGTGTTGGATTTGTGAACATGTTTATAATTATACTGTACTAAAATCCTATCTTATTAGTAAAAATAATATTAACTGAGAATCTTTTGCTAGCCTCATTATTTCATTTTTTTTTTAAGTTTTAAAATGTAAAATGCCTATAAACTGGTTCTTTTTATAAGGTTAAAAATTAGGGCAAAATGTCCAAGATAAAGGAATAGTTAGTTGGAGATTAAAAATGGCGGCAGAGTAGGAGGATGCTGCATGGTCATGCTCCCAGGAATAAGCTGGAATTACAACTGAAATACGAGAAGGCTTCCTGAATAATCAACGGAAAACTCACAGGAGAGAACCCTGATACCCAAGGACCGAAGGTGGAGCCAGCATAGAGACTGGTAGGAGGGGCAGAGACGTGACCCACAGAGGGGAACTGAAGTCCCAGAGAGATATCTCAGCTGGTGGTGGAGGGGGGGGGTGCCACTGAGAATTCTGGGATCTAATACCGGAGCTGGGCTCCCCAGCAGAGAGCACCAAACTGAGGAAGGTATCCACATAACATCAAGCTGTGAAAAGCAGTAGGGTGCTGTCTGCCAGGGAGTGGAAGCTGAAAGTTCAGGCACCCTCTTAAAGGGCCAAGGCACAAACATTCCCTGTGGAGCCACCCACCTTGTACTCTGGCAGAGGGAGGGTGAAGTGGACTGGAGCTGTGAGAGCAGAAGCCAGCACTGGGGACTCGGGGGACAGAGCTCAGAAGGCAGACACCCCAAGTCTCCTCGGCTCAGTCATTCCCTCACACAGCCACATAGACATCTGCCTTGCCTGGGGGGATAGACATCTGCCTTGCCTGGGGGGACAGACATCTGCCTTGCCTGGGGGGATAGACATCTGCCTTGCCTGGGGGGAAGACAGTTGACACACCCTATTGGAAAACACCTTGCCCTGAGGCCGCTTAAGAGATTGAAAGTAACAATTCGAAGAAGTAGCAGCTGCTAGTGTAGCCCGCCCCTATCCAAGGAACAGCAGCCTCCTGATCACCACACCCTCTGTCTGAGGAACAGCAGCTGTGTGTGAAGCCTCCCCCCACCAGCCAGAGGAGCCACCACAACTGTGAACAGCACTCACCAGAGGAGCTGCTACCAACTGAGGAGCAGCTGCTACCACAACCGCCCGAGGAGCAACCGCAGCCTGAGGAGCCACTGCCACCCAAGGAGCAGCCACTGAACGACTAAACATCTAGATATGGCGGTATGATCAAACATGGGTAGACAAAGAAACCCCCAAAGGAAAGAAAAGGAGAACTCGCCAGAAAAGCAGCTAAGTGATACAGAGGCATGCAACATGACAGAAAAAGAATTCAGATTAAGGGTGCATAAACCAGATGGAGGAAAAAATCAACAACTTATGCAAGAAGCAAGAAGAAACAGATGAAAAAATCAATAAATTATGTAAGAACCAAGAAGAAATGAAGAGTGATATAGCTGCAATAAAAAACACCATTGAAAGTTTCAACAGTAGACTAGGAGAAACGGAGGACCGAATTAGCAAATTAGAAGACAGGGAAACAAAACACACCCAAACTGAACAGCAATTGGAGAAAAAAAAAATTAAAAGACAGGAATAGTTAGTTTCTAATGTTTTTGACCAGAAACACGAAGTACTTAATACATAATTATTTTATGAAGACAAGAGTAATAAAAGACAAAATGGATACTGCCGCCAGGATTACTGTAACCCTGTGTTTAAGCATCTTCCTTCAAAAGCACCCTTCCAAGAATTCCAAATAACAGTAGTATGATTTGATCATAGAGCATTACTGCCCATAGCAAATGATGAAACAAAATCTTCGTTTCCTGACCACTAGTCCACAGTTGTATGCCTACAACTACAAAGCTTCTCAAGTCATTTTAAGCACAAAAAGCCTGATGTAGAGCAACAGCCAGGTCTAACAATGGGAAAGGAAGTCTTTCTCTGAGTGCCATCCTCCTGCTGCCCCACACTGGGGTCTTACCATAAACTTTACCCAAGTCTCTGAGCACAAATATGTGTCACTATGGGTTAGTCAATAACCGAACTAACCTGAGCAGTTCAGTTTATAGTAACACACAAATGTAAGATTTTAGTATACTGGCTGAAACTGACAGGCATTGTAGGCATGGATTACAAACTCAGAAATAAGAGCATTTCTGTTTCTCTCTTCTTGTGAAGTTACCAACAAGGACTATCATGAAACATAACCCTCAATTTTTTTTCTAGTAGTTATTAAGAGCCAAGGAATGCCTAAAAGAAGGAGGTCACTATCATAAAGATTAGCCAAATGGGCCAGGAAACGTAGCAATGTAGAAACCAGAAGCAGGCAACACGAATACATCCATAATCTGTGGCGGTCTGTTGAAAGATTTTCTAATTCCCAGCTAGTTTCAGTAGAGGCTACAGAGATAGAATTTTATTAACATATTGTATATTTTAAAATAATACAATAGTCTCTCATTTTTTTTTCATACCAGTTCAAGGAAAGCAGGGAATAGGTAATAAACAACCCTAATATATCTATCAATTTACATACACAGAAAAAAACCAGTGCAGATATCAAGTGTACAAAGAATCTCAAACTGTCTTCTTGTAAATCATTCTAATTTATAGTTCATGTCCAAGATGCCTATAACCAAAGAACAAAATTTTCTATGCATATAAGGTTGTATAAAATTGGGGATTTCCCCAAATATAAGACATATTCAGATTGCCTGGCTTTAGCAAACCAGTCAGCTCAAAATACATTTATTATGCTTACTTAACCAAGGTACCATGTTTTATATAAAGTAAAATCAATAGTAATGTCTCAAAGATTTTCCACAAATACTTAAAGAATCCGGGTTTTATAGTGAAGACTTAGTACCTTGGAAATTTGGTAGCTAACTTTGATAGATAAACAAATGAGTACTGAAAAATCATGATTTTATATTACATGCATCAAATATGCTGTTGGGAAGTTGCAAACCCAACTTCTATTACACCTGTAATTGAGTAGATACTCTACAAAGAACAACTCATCTCTCCGCTTCCTGATCAACCATGCTTGCTTTTTGGGAAAAGATCAGTTTCTGGGGGATAAAAATCAATTTTCTTAGAAACTGCTTATAATAAGATGCCTTACCAAAAGGAGGTAGTCCATACGTTTGGGTTGCCTGAGGGTAGACAGCATACGGTTGAGACTGCTGTAGTGTCTGGTACTGAGTCTGCCCAGGATAAGCAGTTTCCGAAACAGGAACTGAGAGGATATGTGCATAAGGTCTAGAAAAGTTCAAGAAAACAAAAACTTGCATGTGTGATTTATTTTAGTAATGAAAAATAGGAGAAATAGCTAATACCACTAAATGCCAAGAATCAGTAATGAGGAGACTAACCTTCCACAAAATGTCTCTGACTGTGGTCAAAAAGTAGAGCTAATATTTCCTTTCCAGGTTCTACTACAATCTACCTAAGAAACAATTTTATGAAAAATTTATAATTTTCAAATATCCTCCAAAAATATATATATTTTTAAAAAGGATGGGTTAAACTTGTTTATGTCCTTATGTCTACATATAGAACAAAACTAAACTAATAGAAAATTGGATAGAACAGGCTTCACAACTGGCTCTCATTCTTCACCCAGCCTTCTGGGCCAAACTAATGTTCTTTTTAAAATATTTTTATTGATTTCAGAGAGGAAGGGAGAGGGTGAGAGAAATAGAAACATCAATGATGAGAGAGAATCATTGACTGGCTGCCTCCTGCACGCCCCCTACTGGGGATTGATCCTGCAACTCGGGCATGTACCCTTGACTGGAATTGAACCCAGGACCCTTCCGTCCACAGGTCAACTTTCTATCCACTGAGCCAAACTGGCTAGGGCCAAACTAAAGTTCTAAGAGGAAAAGTGGGGCTTAGAAAAGAAGGTGAGGCTGGTAGAGACAAGGCAAGGGAATAGGAATGGGCTCCAATATTGTCAGATCAAGCCCATAAAACAGGACCCAGATAATAAAATATGGGAAGTCCCAGATAGGACTTGGAATTTTCCCACTGATATTTAAGCCAGAGTATACTGCTACTAAATGGTGCCAACCACATCAGGTTTAACTAGGGATTTGAATTCAGCAGTGAAACTTCCGGTAATATATACTAGCTAGATGACCTCACATTCTTTTTTCATCTGTTTTTGTTTTTTTTTTAATCCTCACCCGAGGATATTTTTCCATTGATTTTTAGAGAGAGTGAAAGAGAGAAGGAAAGACAGAGATATATTGATGTGAGAGAAAAACATCAACTGGTTGCCTCCTGCACAAGCCCCGACCAGGGCCTGGGCCAGGGAGGAGCCTGCAACCGAGGAACATGCCCTTTACCAGAATCGAACCTGGGGCCCTTCAAGCCACAGGCCGACGCTCTGTCCACTGAGCCAAACTGGGTAGGGCTGACCTCACGTTTCTTTCATGCAATAAGATGATCCCACATTTTATGTACTGAACTTTTAAGTAACAGTTATATTGTATGGTGAGTTATGCTGCACTTAAAAGAAAAAGTGTTTCCTGTACCATATGAGTAATAATGATAGAATACTGGAAGGAAGTGTTGTTTCAGAAGGCAAAAAGATTCTTTTCAGGTTTGGAGGAGAAGAAAACGAAGGAAGGCTATAAAGAAGTGGTATGTGAACTGAGCATATATAGAATGTGCAGGAGAGGGAAAGAAGTGTGTTCTAGGGAAATAGAAAAACTCTGGAAGAGGTACACAGGAAGGAAAGCAAGGGCTTCAGCCTGCAGGAAGCATAGATTATATTAAGGGAGGTATATAAAGGGAAGGGAAGTAGTGAGAGAGAGAAAAAGACAGATAGCCAAGACCTTGAATACCAGGCTAAAAGAGTTCAGACAAATCTGAAACAAGTGGGAGTCACTGAAATTGTTGAGCAGAGTGACAAGATCAGAGTTGCTCCTTAATAAAGATTAGTTTGGCATTGCTCTGTAAATGGATTAGAAGAGAGAAAAATGAAATAGAGGTCCAGTTTAAAAAGTTATACAGGAGCTCTGAATTAAGATAGAAGGCATATGCCAGGCCTGTGTTGCTCAGTGGTTGAACATCAACCCTGAACCACGAGGTCACCAGTTTGATTCCCGGTCAGGGCACATGGCTGGGTTTCCGGGCTCGATTGCCAGTTGGGGGCATGCAAGAGGCAGCCAATCAATGACTCTCATCAATGTTTTTATCTCTCTATCCCTCTCCCTTCCTCTCTCTCAAAATCAATAAAAACATTAAAAAAAAAAAAGATAGAGGCATAGTTAATAAGGTATACTAAATCTTTTTTGAATAAGTAAATGAATTTGGAATATGCAATATATTCCCATCTCAGTGGATTCTAAGAGACTAAATATGAAAATTTCTATTCTTCTTAGCCAGATCTGAGACCAACAAATAATTCAGGTTGTAGCTATTAATCAAATTGCATGGGGAATTATTTAAAATCTTAGTGATTAATCTCCAGATATACCCTATTTAATATAGTGTCTTTACAGCTCAAAGTATTTTGTTAACTCCATAATATCTCAGAGAACAGGTTTAGTTATTTCACAGAAGAAAACCACATGTAAATGACTGGCCCAACTATGCTATTAGTGTTAATACCAGATAAGAATTTGGAAAACTCATTGAGTTAACTTTTTAATTAGTGTTATTTTTAACTGTTGCAAAATCAAGGTACAAAGGGGCACAAAAAAGGAGGGAAATGCCAGTTTTCTTTTTACAACAGTCCCACAGGCATCATTGATCTGCTACAAATTTCTATGAATCCTGCATTATGTAAGCACATAGGAATATATCCTCATTTAATAAGCACAGCTGTATGTATTTATGTATGCACTAGAGGCCGGTTGCAGGAAAAGATTCGTGCAATAGGCTTTCCCTTCCCCTGGCTGCCAGCACCGGTTTTCCTCCGGCACCCGGGACCCAGGCCTTCGCTACGGCTGGAGCTGCCTTCAAGCCTTCGCTGCCCTGCCTGGCCGCCCCGGGTTGGGTCGCACATGGGACGCCCGCTACCCTGGGTCGCAGATAGCAGGCCCGAATGGCAGCAGGGCAGGCGGGATGGCTCTGTCCCACCCTGCCTGCAGCATGCAAATTAGCCATCTTTGTTGGCAGTTCATTTGCATATTGTGCTAATTAGCCAATGGGAGGCGTAGTGAAGGTATGGTCAATTACCATGTTTGTCTATTATTAGATAGAATAGGCTCACTATCAATGCACAACTGGCAGCTTGGCATACACAATGTTCTGCACCTAATTAGTCAGGAGATGATTAACTTGGTGGATTTTAAATGCTGATCTTAACCCCTCACAGGCTGCTTCATAGTGACTTCAATCCACTAAACCTGTCTAACTTCAAGTTCACGTCTACTCTGAGGATAGTCCTAAGACAAGAAACTGAACATAAATAGGTTGAGAAGTCCCAGTATGAGGCTGGCTTGAGCTATTTTTATTGATCTGTCTATCAAGGTAAAGGAAACAGAAAATGATCAGAGGTTAATCAGTAATATGCTTTGATCACTAACAGTATTTTTCATTTTCAGTGCCTATTTATTTAGAGCGGGAGTGGGGAATCTTTCTTATGCCAACAGCTATTTGGATATTTATATGATCATTTACAGGCCATACAAAAGTATCACCTTAAAAATTAGCCTGCTAGCCCTAGCCAGTTTGGCTCAGTGGATAGAGCGTCAGCCTACGGACTGACGGGTTCCAGGTTCAATTCTGGCCAAGGGCACATGTGTGGGTTGTGGGCTCGATCCCCAGTGGGGGGCGTGCAGGAGGCAGCCGGTCAATGGTTCTCTCTCATCATTGATGTTTCTATCTCTCACTCTCCCTCTCTGAAATCAATAAAAAAATATTTTTCAAAAAATTAGCCTGCTATATTTAGTCAAACATATAATTAACTCACCCCTGCCTTGGCAGGGTCAGACTAAACGATTTTGAAGGCCTTATACAGCCTTCGGGCCAGATGTTCCCCACCCCTGATTTAGAGTGAGCTCCTGAGTAACAGTGATCTATTTCAGGCAACCATCTACTTTTTAAAAGGATATTATAGCCCTGGCTGGTGTGGCTCAGTTGGTTGGAGCATCATCCCATACATCAAAAGGTGGCAGGTTTGATTCCTGGTTAGGGCACATACCAGGGTTGCAGGTTCAATCCTCAGTTGGGGCGCATATGGGAGGCAGCTGATCAATCTTTCTCTCCACCGCCGCCCCCCCTAAAATCTATAAAAAAGCATAACCTTGGGTAAGGAATGAATGAATGAATGAATGAATGAAAAGATATTACAAAGACTCCATATTTGGAGGGAATAAAAAAATTGGAGTAAGGCCCTAGCTGGTTTGGCTCAATGGATAGAGTGTCAGCCCTCCAACTAAAGGGTCCTGGGTTCAATTCCAGTTAAGGCCACACACCTTGGTTGCAGGTTCAATTCCCGGCCCTAGTCAGGGCAAGTGCAGGAGGCAACCAATCAATGACACATCAATGGTTCTCTCTCTCTGTCTCTCCCTTTCCCTTCCACTCTCTCTAAAAAAAAAAAAAAAATCAATGGAAAAATATCCTCGAATTAACAAGAACAACAACAAATTGGAGTAAGGATTGAGAATGAGAGAGGTGAAAATAAATTAAATGTCAACTTACCGAGTTAAATATCAAGTTAAATTTTGCAATTAACCTAGAGAAAAAGCATACATATTTTTAAATAATTATATTCAACTTACTTTGCAGAATACATTTGTGAGGTATAATCATTGGATGAGCGAGGGATGTAATCGGTACATGTCATTACTGAAAGAAAGACCAGGTAAAAAGTTAGAACACTTCAAAAATGAGATGGGAAAATTATATCTCACTGTATAATGTTTCAAACTAAATTACAGAATACAGATTGGACATCAGAAATTTAGAAAGACTAGTAGCAAATACCTCACTCTCCAAATAACAGATTTAGAGACGTTTAGACAATAAAAGAAGCTAGAATGTGAGAGGTATGGAAAAGAGTTGAAGGTTAATACCAATTGATCTTTACCTTCACCCTTCCTGATTTAAAACCACAGATGGAGCACCCTAAGCTCTTAGCTGTGCCTATAGGCAAACTTAAAAAGTAAGATCCGTATCTAGAAAACCACATTATACTTCTTCAGCTTATTCATTCTCTGGGTGCTGATTCTCTATTTTGGCCATATGACTGACTTGCAGGAAGACAGATTTAGGGGGAAATACCCAATTTTATTAGAAAATTGTTGCTATCACTATGTATAGTCAGCAGCAGGGAGGATGCAAATATGCTTCTATATTACTATTTTTTCAGCTTTGTGGTTTTAAGGTTTTAACTTTGGAAAATCAGAGACAGACCTGAGGAACTCATGTGATGCTCTGATAACCTAGCAAGTAAACACACTTTCATAGCTAGTGTCCTCTTAATCCTCATGACTTTATCTAGAATAGCTGCTGTAAAGGCTTGGCCCTCATGATTTCATCTTGGATAAATGCTATAAATATTCAACTCAAGTTGACAGATAGCAAAATCCTATTCATTAGGCACTACTTCAGCTGTAGACTGAAACATCATAGAGCTTGTACCAGGCTCCTGAACTGTTCAAGAACTTCTTTCAACATCTATAAATGAGGTTGCTTTACTATAAATAGGGACTAAGAGTGAAGCAACTAAATTTATGTCAAGCTGGGATCCCTGAGTGTCTGAACCAAAAAGGGAACTTTGGTCAAGAGCAGATGAGGAAAATGTTCATGCCCAATAGTAAAGACAAGTCAACATCTGTGAGTTTATCATAGTAGATCTTGTCCATTGCCACTGTTCAAGGTCTTTAACAATAATGACTAGAAACTTATAGATTATATTCATTCATAATCATTTTGACAGAAATCTCAATTAGATCTAAAGTTCTTACTATCTATCACAAAGAATGTAGGTTCATTTGAATTCTACATGATAGTTCCTTCTGTGCTGGCAAATACTTTCAAAAACCCAAAGATTTCTCTTCCTTTGATTTAACCCTGTGAGTGCCAACCAATATCCTAGGAACTATGCTAAAATTGCCAAGGCATTTTTGCTGATTTTACAGCAGTTTAGGAAAAAAATTATGAATCGCAAGTAAATGAAGTTACATATTCAATATCTTCCACAAAATCGTCATCTTCACAGCAAGAATTGACATATTTAGCAATATCATCATCACTAATAAAAGTAGGCTTAGAACTGGACACTGCAGGAGGAGTGTGGTAGCGCTCCCAGCACTTTTGGCGAAAGACAGGAGGAGCGTGATCTCGCTCCCCGGCACTCTAGGGGTTAAGTTAATTCTAGAAGAGACTGACAAAATATCCTAGGACAGTGCGGCAAACTGCGGCACCTTGAGTATAGCTCTTCCACAAAATACCACGTGCGGGAGCGCACGTACAGTACGATTAAAACTTCGTGACCACACTGAAGGGGCCAAAGAGCAGCATGTGGCTCTTGAGCCGCAGTTTGCCGACCACAGTCCTAGGAGATTTAGGCCAATTTTTATTTTTCTAGAGAAAGAATAAGCCTTGCTCTTCACAGTATTTGGGAACTATAAAAGGATTATAAAGAGTCAAGGCATACTCTGCTGTAGAGGAACAACAATGGAGACAAGTTAAAACCCTGAAGTATATTCTGAAGGTAAAACTAGCAGAACATTCTGATGGATTAGTATGTAAGGAATGAAGAAAACAGGGAAAAAGAGACAATTTCTAGGTTTTTCAGCTTGAGCAACTGGAGGGATAATGAAACCACTTCCCAAGATGGAAAAACCTGGGAAAAGAACAGATTTGATGGAGGCTAAGGGAATAAAAAGCTTCCACACATTTTAAGTATGGCTTCCCTTTTGGAGCAAAGTGGAGATGTCAAACAGGTAGTTGAATACACAAATGAAATCAGGGGAGAAGTTGACTGGAAATATACTAACGCATGAGAGGATGCGGAAAGAGAAAAGACTAGAAACAAATCCCGAGGGCCCACCAACATTCAGAGTTCAGACAGCGAACGAAGGGTCAGCAAAGGAGAAAGGTGGGAGAATAGTAGTGAGAAGCAGGATATGAACAGAGAAATGTCCACTTAAAAGAAAATTAAGAGAAATTACGAAAGGTAATTTGCAGTTATTGAAAGTTACTGATGGCCTTGACAAGAGCAATTTCATTGGAAGAGTGGTAATAGAAACTAAATTTGAGAGGGTTGAAGAGTGAATGGGAGGTGAGAAACCAAAGAAGGGCAATTCTTTTCAGAGGTTCCAATGAGTCAAGGATCAAAGAGGAGATCTACAACTCGTGGGGGATATAAACACACACACACACACACACACACACGGGAAGGAAAGTCTTCTGGACATCCAGGACAAACAAGGCAATCAGTGGAGACCAATTATAAAAGAACAGCATCACCTGGTTTATAGGAATGCCACTTACGCCATGCAGAGAATTTGGTACTTACTTTCCTCTGACATGGTTAGGTTTGAAGCAAGGCTTGAAGTTTCAGGTTTCTGATCACTGACTTCGGGGTTGCTTACTTGACTGTGAGAACCAAAATGAATATATTAGCCCCTGATTGACATATTCCATTGCTAAAAGTTATTAAATCAAACCCATTTCTTCTGAGGCTATACAAGAAAGAGGCAAAGTAAGTCATCTTCATGATATCCTTATTCTAGGTTTTTAGCAGCTACCTGAAGAGCAATGGCCAGGGTTAGTACCCACAGCATTCTACAGTCCTTTCTCATATCTGTAGACCCCTTCAGTTTTTATATCACTCAGAAATTCCAGCTAAGTCACAAGCAAGTCAGATTTTCTCTGAAGACAATGTGGTAAAAGAAAAACTCCACAACACCTAAAAATGCTTTAAGACAATGGTTCTCATAATAACTTGAGACGTTTTTTCAAGTTATACATGCTTGCTTCCAAGAAGGTGTTCTGAACCTTAAAATGGCTCGTTCCATGGTATTCCTCTTCTCCCCCAATTAAAAGAAGAGACAATTTTTAATTTCTTATTATACCCAAGACTGAGCAACATCTTTTTCTTTTTCTTGTTTAACTTAAAAGAAAATTAAGAGAAATTACGAAAGGTAAATCGTATAAACTGGGAGGACAAGTCATTATGTTAGATACTTTAGTGTTGGGAAGATTCTCACTGGAATTCTGAAATGGAGATTATACTAAATGGAGATTATACATCACAATGTCCTTCCTCTTCCTTCTACCGGACTTTCCACTTTCCAATATTACCTCAACTACCCGTACAGCATAATCCTTAGGAGTACAGATTCTCAAGCCAGACTGCTTGAGTTCATATTCCATTCTGCCAAAGCTAGCTTTATGACTTTAGGCAAGTCACTGAACTTTAGTGCCCTGGTTCTTCAACTGTCAATGAAGAGTAGTAATAGAACCTACCTCGTAGAGTTGTTATAGAGATTAATGGGTTAACATATAAAAGTACTTAGAGCCCTAACCAGTTTGGCTCAGTGGATAGAGCGTCGGCTCCCGGACTGAAGGGTCCCAGGTTCGATTCCGGTCAAGGGCATGTACCTTGGTTGCGGGCACATCCCCAGTAGGGGGTGTGCAGGAGGCAGCTGATCGATGTTTCTCTCTCATCGATGTTTCTAACTCTCTATCCCTCTCCCTTCCTCTCTGTAAAAAATCAATAAAATATATTTAAAAATATATATACCGCACCAAAATTCTTAGAGCTCTCATGTATTTTCTAAACAAACCTCTTGTATTTAAGCATAATATCAATAAAGTTTCATGCCCCCATACCTGTTATATTCTAAATGTTCAAACAATTTTTCCTTAGATGAGAGAAAGGAAAAAAGGGAAGAAAGATAATTTTATAGACTGGGAAATAAAACACATCAGGAAAGATAGTTGGACCACCAAGAGTGTTTAAGTGCCTGTTTGAGATGTAATCATGAATGAAAATTGAGACCAGTAAGCATAATGTATATAATAAGACATATGGATTAGTGTGGCAGTAAAATAAATGATCTGGAGTGAAATGTGTGGTAGCAAAAGAGGAGGATTCTGGAAATTAAGATGTCAGAGGTGATGAAGTTACTGGTTCATATGGTTGGTGGACAAACGATGGGAGATAAGAACCGTGGAAAAATAAAGCATGAGGTGCATAGAAGTTGCCTCTCTTCTACAAGGGGAGGGAAGCTAATGACTGAGGCATCCCATATCCATTTGGTAATGAATGCCAAATAACTTGCATTTCCCTTACTTCTGCTTATTCTTCCTATTTCGTATTCTATACATCTAGCTAAAGAATACTGACCAATGTGTCTCCTCCATATATCATACACTCTGATAGATAACATGAGTTCGGTATATATTGTTGAATAAATAATTAATGAATAAAATAAATAAATTAGCACTTATGAGTTTCAAAAACAAACTTTTGGAGGGTATTTTCATTTTAAACCAAGTAATTTCAAAATGTAAAGACTGACTTTAAAAAACAAAAAGAAGGCAGTCAACCTAAGTCATGTCCATCATCAGCATGTGAAAAAAATTGTAGGTAGATTATTAAAAAGAAATTCAACTTTAATATACCTTAAAGTTTGCTCTCCCGATTCCTGCATCTTGGCTTTTTTAACCTGTAAAAATAAATAAACAAAGGAATAATGTAATGATCTATTTTTGAAATAATCTGGCTACTCAAATGTCAGACTAACATTAACTAATTAACATTAACTAATAAATTTCAGGGTAATTGTCTTGTCTTGCTTAGTTTTATTTAATTAAACCTTATATTTTTTAGTTAGAGATGAACTTCTTTGTTTTTCACATGGAGATCTTTTTTTCTTTTCTATTTTTAAAATTTACCTTTATTGTTGAAAGTATTACAGATGTCTCCTTTTCCCCCCATTTTTTTTTTCAATGAAAATAGTGTTTATCAGAATCAAGGTAAAATGTAAAAAATCTTTATCAAGATTTTTACTCAAGATAAAATGTTTACCAGGATGAAATATCTAAACTTGGATACAAACTCGTTGGTTTTAAATTTTAACAGATGCATAATTATTTCATTAAACAATAAATATGGAACTCTTGATATCATCTACTCAAAATTTCTTTAACAGAAATGTCTTTTTCTTTTTTGTTAATCCTCATATTTTTTACATTATTTCTAGAGAGAGTGGGAGGAAGGGGGGGGGAGAGAGAAAAAGAGAGAGAGAGAAAGAGAGAAGCATGAGAGAGACATGGACTGGTTGCCTCCTGCACAGCCCCCCACTGGGGCCAGGATCTAACCTACAATCCAGGTACTTGCTCTCGACCAGGAATCGAACCTGAGATATGTTGGTGGGCGCAGGCAATGCAGGCCAACACTCTGACCACTGTACCACACCATCCAGGACTAACAGAAATGTCTTTATACTTAAATTACCTACATGCCAAAAATAAAGACAATTTCTCATTATGCTACTAGTAGTCTAAAAAATATTATTCACACCATTCTGATTTTCCCTCCAGATTTTCATCTTTTCTTAATTCCTTCTGAGGTAAAAGCATTTACATTGAAGCAATTTAGTCCAGAAATGAAAATTAATGTTTAACACTGTGCATGTTCCCTGCTTTCATATTACAAAAGAATCTGATTTTAGAGCTCTCTGATTAGAATAACTAGTTATAGTAGAAACATGCTAAGTATACTTAGCCATACAAATTATGAATACTTAAAAGTATTTCAAGCTAACAAAAGGCAAAAATTCTGCTAAATAATTTTAAACAAATATAACAGGTGGGAATACAGCTACTTAATATGATTAGATTTAACATTTCAGATACTGTTCACCTTAATTTGGGCAATTATGTCCCCCTGTAAGTCAGGGATAGGAAGGTTGTACTACCCTGGCACCAGAGGCAGTTAAACTAACTCAAAGAATACAGACATATTTCACTGAGTTACAAAAGCATGGGTTCAAACAATATAATCCAGAAACTGACAGAATGTAAATAGTACAACTACTTTAGTACTGCTTCCTCAAAACGTTAAACAGAGTTACCATATAATCCCGCAATTCCACTCCTAGCTATATAACCAAGAGAAAAGAAAACAGGTCCATACAAAAAAAGTGAAAACAATCCCAGAATCCATGAACAGATGAATGAATAAATAAAATAATAATAAATAGCCCTAGCTGGTTTGGCTTAGTGAATAAAGCGTTGGCCTGGGGACCAAAGGGTCCAGGGTTTAATTCCAGTCAAGGGCACGTACCTCAGTTGCAGCTCCTCCCTGGCCTGGGCCCTGGTCTAGGCATGTGCAGGAGGCAACCAATCGTTGTGTTTCTCTCACATCAGTATTTCTCTCTGTCTTTCCCCCTCCATTCCACTCTCTCTGGAAAATTCTCCTTGAGTATTAAAAAATAAAATAATGATAAATAAATAAAACAATGAGTATTGAGTTTGATATGTACATTTTAAAATTCTTTCCTATGTGTATAATGCCCTTTCAAAATTTGAGTTCAGAGACCACTCCTGATATCTATAGAGGAGTTAAGTGCTTCCAGTTCACCAGAAATAATCTTGGATTATACCTCTTATTCCAAACTGAGTCTGGTTAATGCTCCCTTTCACTCTTTTGAAAAAGAGTTCCAGGTTGGACAATAATATGAGCTGCTTCAAAGTAGTTGAAAAAGATGAAGACTGGAAGAAGACTGAGTCAAATACCTAAATGGTGACTACAGAGAAAACCATTTCTCATTGCAGAGGATGGACTGGCAATAGGGAAAGTGAAAGAAAATCCTGTGGCTAGGATTTATGTTGCCTTGTTAACAATGACCCCAACAAATCTTAAATCTTAAAACAGAGCAAGTAAGAAGTAGAGAAATGAGAGAGAACAAGACAAGAGACGATAGGATTAAAATAACTCCAATAATAATGCCCATCAGTAACATCTCCCTCTATACAGAGATAAACAGTAGGGTTAAAAATCTTAGTTTTAACCTGGGATAGGACTATTCTTTCCATTCAAATTTCCTATCTCCACTACAGCCTATGAAAACTTATTTTTCTCCTCAAAGTCTGGCATTTACTCTCCTATCCTAATTATTCTTAACAGTCAATAAGTGTTCTGTGTTTTCTTAGATTCCATATTTATTTGATATCCATTAATCATGGAGCCAAAATTGTTTACCAGTATATCTCCCCTACGATCCAGAGCCCACACTCTGAACTACCTCCTTTTTCTAACTCATACAGACCAAGTCAATATTCCCCTGTTCTAAATCAACTCAGGGCCAGATGGATACCTAGTGACAGCCCTATACCCCAAACCTCCTGGAATTATTCGAGCTAACAATCCTAAACTATTTACCCTGGCATACCATGCCTCTAATTTCTAAGGGAATTGTAACATTAAACTTTTCTTTCAAATGGCACTGACCTCTCAGTGTGGTCACTCAGTCACCTTTATAAATTAAACCCAGGCACAAATCAACAGGAAAATGATGCCCCAAGGCAATCACCATTTATAGTCAACAGAAAATTAGTTTTTAAAGTGGTTTAATTTCTTACCTTCCTCTGAAATAACCATCAGGTTAATACGTTATGTTATAGAAACGGAATAAGAACGGCAAGGAAATAAAGCAGAGTAGAAGAGATGACCTACTAGCAGGTCAGTCTCACAATTCTCATTACCTTAAATAGGTAAGGAGTAACCAACAATACCTATTTCAACAACTTATATAAGTCTTTGAAATTATGACTAGACCTTTTACTAAATTAAAAACTCAATGACATCATTTTCGTTGGTACATTTAATGTCTCTAATTCAGCTATTTGTTCTTATACAAATACAGTGTATCCTAGATACACTGCTGAGGATGATTTTTAACCCTACCATTTCCCTGATTATTAATGTCCCACCAGGGAAAGGAATGACATTCCAAATGTTTCAAGAGGTTTTTTTAACAATTGCTTATGACATCCTAATTTTATGCTTACTGTAAGTGAGAGGGCTAAAAATATAATAGCAAAGTAATCATCAGTATACATGTCTCGACCTAAAGAAAAATATTAAAAACATATTAAAGGACTTTATTAATTAAATGGAAGCTGGTGTCTATCCTTCTGTAATGTAAAGAATACATCTAGTACATGAAAAACATATCTTATTACATGCTTTCAACATTCAAATTTTTCTACGTTGGATTTCATAAAGAAAGGTAAGCATGTACCACTCTATATTCTCTTTTAATATTAAATGCAAGAGGCTCTCTCAGGATAGCAAATTGAATCAGTATTTAACTTCAGAAAAAGAAACTCAAGACAAAAGGAAAAGATTCTTCAACATAAAAGTATCTTAAGAGACTGATTATTGCTCTCCTTTTTTAAGTGAGAAGGATCAAAAACAGACAAAAACAAACAAAAAGAAGCCACGGCAAGGCAATAAATCCGTTTCACTTGTGGACATTTAAAATGATTTTATTTATTTGTATTAAATATTTAAAAGAAATTAAGAATTCAACCTAGTCTCTAGAATCTTATTTTTTTAAGAATTAGCTAGTGGTCAGATTACATTTTCTTCAACTACTACAACTTCTTAAAAAATTAGGTCAGTTAGGAAAACTTAGGTAAAGATAAAACTAAATTTTCCATCAGAAGTGGTGTATACTGTTTGGTAAATAGATGTTCTCTTTTATTTTAAAAATTGTAAGAATATCCATTGTTTTTTCTTTCTTTTCTTTTTTTTTTTCTGGTCTGTCCCACAACTGATTCTCACCTACCAGCACATCCTGTTGCCATCTCACCTACCATGATGTCTAATTGCTCTGCCCTTCCCTGACAGCTCCCCGGGCTACAGATCAGACCAAGCAAAAGTGTTCTACAAAAGGAAATATCCACTGATTTTTTTAAAAATTACAATCCCAAATACAATACTAACTTTGTAATGCTGATTTTTCTAAGCACACTCGTTAGCATTGTTAACAAAATATACATTTGAGATCATATAAAATTTTTTATTTAGAAGTATTAAGAAGTTTTTTTCTTATTTTTATTTTGAATTTGAATAATATTTAAAATCTCTTATGATTAGCTTTTCTACAATGAACTTTAAATTGTTAAAGGAAATACTTACTGGTTGCTCTGGTAAATCTTGTTCTTCTTTCATGAGGACCAATATTTCTTTCTTCCACTTATGTGACTGGATCGCAAGTGTCTCT